>NC_064411.1:29635000-29895000 GCF_023375975.1 Astyanax mexicanus
TCACTTCCACCAGACCACCACACCCATCAGTGTTGATTTATTCCTAAACTCCAACGCTATTTTAACTGACTGTTGACGGGGTGTAAGATAGCAACGAGCATCGATACACGCCTAGCGCAGGGTGTACGACAGGGCCCAAAATGTTCTATCCATCTGCATTCACTAACAGTCCTCACTCAAACTCCCATAATTCATGTTGCCTTTCCATGAGCACACTGCACAGTATTCCGCCTCACTTCCAGCATAACACCTCAAAACCTTAAACACGAAAGTTCCTGAGGTAACACTTCGGCCCAATCCCATTTCACCCCTTGGCCCTACTCCTTACCCCTACCTCACTATTTTGTATGTGCACATCCTGATTCTTGTTAGGCTGGAGGGGTAGGTTAGGGGAAGGGATAGGACTTATTAGCCCTTCAAACAGAGATTTTCCAAATGCACACTTTAAACGAAGGGGTATGCGAATCACTGGTAAGAAAACCAGAAATATAAATATTTTCCCTGTTAAAAGTGACGATAAGCACTGTATTACCAGAGTTTAATGTGTAGTTTCATTGTTTTATGGCCAAATTCTTCATAACAGGCATAAAAAAGGTTGCTAGTAGTTTGTCTCAGTAACTAGCTAGCTAACTTCCCCGTTCCATCTTAAATGGTGCAACAGCAAGCAGGGGCTACAACATTTAAGGTGGAATGAACATAAAGTAAAATAAAAGCTTATCAAAGCTAATTTCAGCTCCCATCACAAAGACATTTGAAATATTGACAATATTACTTAATTTCTGGACCATCTGCCCCTTTTCTGAAGACATACAAAAACCCCTAAAATTAGCTAGTTAGCAGCTAGGTTACTGAACTCTCCTGATGATGTATCGGGTGCTTGAAGGGTTGTCCAAATTCTTAGGGGGTGTATTTCACCCCTACCTCTTGTAACTCTGTTTCAAGAGGAAGGGTTACACTCAAAAACAAAGGGTAAGGGGTAAGTGGGAGAGTCAAGGGGTAAAATGGGATTGAGCCTTCATCATCAGCTTAAAGTAGAAAAATGATGTGAAATGGACTTTGGTTAGAGCAAAACATGATTACATATAAAACTTTTGTTCCTAGTGTATATTTATTTATTTTTATATATCGCAACTAAGTTTCAAGGAGAGTTTTGAGATAATTTTTAATTGGTCCAAATTTTTTACAATTTTGACTCAATTAAAAAAAAAACTAATAAAAAAATCTGTTTAAAAATCAATTAATCATGTTACAAAGTCTGGTTAAAGCTATACTATTCACTTTCAGATATTACCAAAATAGTTAAAAATATAAAACTAAATATTACAATAACTAAAATGTGAAGAGTGCAGTGAAGTTATATATATAATATATATATATATATATATATATATATATATATATATATATATATATATATATATATATATATATATACATAATAAAATAGAAAAACAAATTCACTCTCCATTGAATGTAGAATATAGATGTTGTTTCTGGTTTTGCATTGCATTACATTGCGACACACACACCACAGGGCCACAAGGCCGACGTCAGGCTCTTCCCCCAGAATGCATCACGGCGAGCAGCATGTGGTGGGTAACCCACGGGTGAGCTTCCGTCTTGCTTTCAGAGGGAGCTCTGCACCAGCACCACACACAGGTATGAGCTAACTTAGTAACTTACACTCACACACACACACATGCACACACATTAATTTGCATAGTTATCTAACGTTCAGCAGTGCAACATTCAGTAGCGCTGGTGAGATACTGTTTTGTTTGACGACTGTATTCATTTATATCTGCTATAAAAGTCCACAATTTTACTAAATACTGTTTTTTTTAGGGGGAGGGGTGGATTACATCAAATATTTTAATTTAATTTACACACACACACACACCCCTCTTTCGGTAATGCACACTAACACTAAACTTTCTGTACCAATGAGTTGAATGTAGACAGTGTTTTTATTTTAATTATTTGACAAAATTTTACAACGTTTTTAAAATATTGCACGATTCTGTGTGTTATTACATTACATGAATATGAAGTTCACTCAGCACTTTAATTTCTATAGTGTGCATAACTTTCAAGTGTTTAAGAGTGTGTGTGTGAACGTTTGCTGTATGTTAACTGGTGTTAGAGGAAGGATAATGGCTTCCTACTATCTTTCTTTGTCTGTCTGTGTGTGTGAGTGTGTGTGAATGTGTGTACATGTATGAGTGTGTGTGCTGTTCCGGTATATGTTATGTGCAAGTCATCTTCATGCTAGTGAAGTTTTTTTTTACTTTTGGAATAAAACTTTTTAGTTTGATCGTAGATGAATTGCAGCACACACCCATTTCTAACGCTTGTGGATAATAGATTCACTGGTTTAAAGACTGGTTTTATCAAAAAATTAGTTTGCAGTGAACTCATCCTAACCTACAGTGCTATTGATCACTTGCGGAAGAGTATAGCAGTTTTAATGGGTTTTTATTGCTTTGAAGCCAATTTCACGCTCAGTGTTGGAATAGAACTGTAAACATCAATAATAATAGCAATACGTTAATAGTTGTAGTAGCTGTAGCAGTATTTGTACTGCATATTGAGTTTTGAATAGGAACATACTAAAATAAACTAATATGAATTATTTTTATCGGCAGAAACGATAAAAAAGCAAAAAAGCAGCTTTTGGTGTTCAGTTTAGTAAATGAGAGGACTTTAATTATTAATAGTTAGTTAATATTCATTCCGAGCACGGACATCTTTGATCACGCAGTCAAATTGCAACCAGCATGGAGTGACGCACTCTTTATTAATGCAGCGAATGTATCGTCTGTGTAGATTAAACAGTTTTGTTAATCTAATGGTTAAAATGTAGTATAAAATGAAATGAATTAAAACCTGCATAAATACGTATACTAACTTTAATAATTAATTCATTAATTAACATTAATTACTTAAGACAGAATATCTCAACTTATTATTAATTGACACTACTTCAGAAGACATAATTTAGCATAAAATTAATAACTGATTATTGATTTACAACATTCATAAGTCTTACAATTTAGCAATGTTTAATATTTTCATAACTAGTGTCAGTTATTAGTTAATTAAGACATTACTTAACTATTTAACAATGTTTATTACTGTCAGAGGTACTGTTAATTGTGACCCTTATTGTAAATTGTTACTAATATATTTGATATTCGCTATTTGGCCTTTGGGGTTTTGGGTTTGGCCAAAATAAAAATAAAAATATTTCAGTGTATCCCTAGTTTACAATGTTTATTCAACAACAGTAAAAAAATACTTTTACATGGATTCAGAAAGTAAGTTTTCTGTAGTACTGTAGCATTAGTGCTGGGTGCTATATTGGTTCATCCAATATACCGTTTTTATTTTCCCCTCCAGGACCGCCAAAGAAGCAACAGTAGCCAGTTAGCATAACAAGCTAACACACTGGAGAGAAATGAGAACAGCTCTTTATCTGAGGAGCTCCTGCTGCTGTTCTTCACTGTATAAGTGTTTCTTTCCTAGTAAAATAGAAAAACAACAGCAAACAGATGAAGCTTTCGCACTTATTCATTCAAAAAAGAGATAGATGGAATTGTGCGATCGTTCCACCACTCTGAAACATGTTCCCCTCCTACCCGAGAAGAGCCCAGAATCGATCCTGGGTGCAGAATCATTTAGATTAGATAATTTAGGGAGATAAAACTCCCTAAAGTTCTGTATACGAGGTGCAAAAAATCCTTACGAGCAGTACCTATAGCCCTTTTAAATAGATTCTCCTCAGATTCCTTGTATTTCTGTTCATAAATAAGGATTAATCAACTGTTATAATTAACAAATGAACTTCCAGTCTAAGTCTAAGCTTTTGTGTTCATACAGGCACAACACCAGTTCTTTTTATCTGTTTTAAAGCCTAAAGACTGACTCAACTTCCTGTAATTAGTCTGAAAATCTAAATCATCTAGAAATGTATTTTTATACTGCAGATGAACTGAACCATGGTTTAGTAGATCTGGACCAAGATCAACTATTTTAGTTAGACCAAACTCTGGTTTGGACCCAAACTAAAAAAGTCTGAAATATATAACATCATAGTTTAAATATGCTTCCAGTAAAATGATAATACAAATACATTTAATGAGTATTACAGCTGTATCACTACTATACACAGAGTATATTAGAAATGTACTAAGAATTGATGTTAAATATATGCGACCTATTTACATTATAGTACAAATATGCTTCCTGTTCCTGTTTTTGGTAAGTAGCACACTTCTAGTATACTTTGTTTTAAAATATATTTTAATATACTGTTTTACAATTGTTAGCGTGTTTAATTAGTAACAGTAATTTAATTCACTTTCTAAAAAAATTACACGATACACTGTACTTTTTAACACACTTTGCTAAAAATGTAGAAACGTATGTTTGGAAAAATAAGTATTTTAGAAGTATTTTAATATTACAATTAAACTAAAAGTGTATTTTTTAAATACTTTTTAAAAAGTATGATTACAGTTTACTTGCAAACATTTGATTAAAGCATAATATTAACGTACTTTTAATATATTTTAAAATCTTTTACTTAGACAATTCTCAGTATGTTCGTGTAGAAGTACAATTAAGTATATATATAATTTTTTTTTACTAGGGGAAAGCACCCTTAAATAAGGATTATTAAGTAAATTTGTTATAGAATTATTAACCTACTTAGACAGGGCTGGACATGAAGGCTTTTAAAATAGGTGTAGGCTCTTGGTTTACTGCAGTGAAGGGTTAATATGCAGTATAAGCACAGATCACAGAGTATTAAAGTAGCGTGGTGCTATTAGGACTGTAGCATGACGAGTGGGGTGGGTGTGGAGCGGGGCTGTTTTGCTCAGGCTTTGCCGCTGCTCTGTTAATAACCGTACCATTTGCAGTGAGCTGACAGTGCTAATTAAAGATGGCGGAGGTCGGGGAGGGAGGGAGTGTGGGGTTTTTTTTGTGTGTGACTTTTTTTTTTGTCATTGTGAGATGGGTTCACACTTCCCTTTGGTGGCTTGTTTCTCTCCACCCTCGTGAAAAACGTTGAAAGTTCCTCTTTCTCACACACAATCACACAAATGCTGTAAGCCTTTCTTTTTTGACCTTATATTGCTTCATGTTTTAGCACATGGGGAAGTGTGTGTGTGTGTGTGTGTGTGTGTGTGTGTGTGTGTGTGTGTGTGTGTGTGTCGAATAGAGCTATGTGCTCTTGGTAAACCTGCACACTGTAGGCCTGTCATTTCAGAGCGTGGTATCTCCCTCCACTGATGGTGCAGCTTTGTGCTGTGTAAGAGTCTCTGCAGACAGCAAGACTAGCCAGAATGTAGATACAAATGTAAACGCCTGGAGCTCACACTCGCATAAGCTGAGACTAGACTAAAGGATTAAGCACACAAAGCTAAAATAGAGTCTGGCTGCCTAGTGGCCAATTTGCATATTTCGGTTCACCCGCACAAGCAGTTAAGCGTGAACAGTCTGCTCTCTGATAATACATATATAAATGCTCTAAATGACAATATTTTTATTTGGAATTTGGGAGGAATGTCCATAGTCCATAGTTTATATAATATAACAACAATGTTCATTTTACTCAAGTTTGAGTAAAATGAACATTGTTGTTATATTATATAAACTATGGACTATGGACATTCCTCCCAAATTCCAAATAAAAATATTGTCATTTAGAGCATTTATTCACAGAAAATGAGAAATGCCTGAAATGACAAAAAGATCTGATCAGACCTCAAAAAAGTTCATATTCATAAAGTTTTAAGAGTTCAGAAATCAATATTTGGTGGATTAACCCTGGTTTTTAATCACAGTTTTCTTGCATCTTGGCATGTTTTCCTCCACCAGTCTTACACACTGCTTTTGGGTAACTTTATGCCTTTACTCCTGGTGCAAAAATGCAAGCAGTTCAGCTTGGATTGATGGATTTCAGTTTCAGGTTTTCAATTTGGTAAAATAAAAAAAAAAAATGTATTCTTTTTTACAGAGCGTGTAAAAGTATTTGTCCCTTTACTGATTTCTTATGTTTTTGCTTTTTTTCTCATACATACATTTTTTAGAACTTTAATATCAGACAAAGATAATCTAATCTAAAGAGTAAATATAAAAAGCACTTTTTAAATTATTTAAAAAAAGCCTGAGCTTGAGGTCACAAACAGATGGCCGGATATTCTCCTTCAACCGCTGAAAAGCAGAGCAAATCAGCCCCAGATCATCACACTACCACCACCATGTTTTACTTTCAGTATGATGTTTTTTTTTTTATTATGCATTAGTTTTTACACCAAATGTAACAAGACACACACCTTCAAAAAAGTTCAGTCCAAATCAGTCCAAAGAATATCTTTGGGATCATCAAGATAATTTAGGTAAATGTGAGACGGGTGGTTGTGTTGTTTTTGGTCAGCTGTGTTTTTTATCTTGAATTCTCCCATGGAGACCATTTTCACCCAGTCTCTTTCTTATTATTGAATTATTAACACTGACCTTAACTGAGGTTTTAACTGAACTGCAGTGCTACCAGACTTAGACTCCTGAGGCAAGTGTTGAATAAAAACAGCTATAATTTCGATAAGCTGGTGATTGGTTAAGATACAAGTGATAAGCACAGGAGTTTCCTGCTAGATCTAGCTCTAAAGCTTACAGTTCTTTAAATGTTGTTCTGGGGTCTTTTGTGACCTCCTGGATGAGTTGTTCATGCCCTTTTGGAGTAATTTCAGTTGCCAGCCACTCCTGGGAAGGTTCACCAGTGTTCCATGTTTTGTTTTTTTTGTCTTACCTCTTCACGGCTGTTGTTGCTCCTATAGGTTTTCCACTTCATAATTATAATAACACTTACATTTGATCGGGATTGCTCTAGAAGGGAAGACGTTTTGGCGATCAAACTTGCTTGCTATTTCTTTAAATTATCTATGCCAGCACAGTAAAAGTTGTTTACTGTATTGTGATATTGAAAGCACACTGAAGTGTCAGTAAGTGATGCAGTGATGTGAGGCTGTGCATGTCATTTATACACACAGCCCTGGCACCGGTTCACAGTGTGTGTATTGTAAGGTGGTACAGAGCAGAACAAAGCTCTGTGTTCAAGAATCCACGTTCATCAGCCGGAAAAGAGACAGTTTACAGCCTCCACATGCCAGAGCACAGATGAGAGAATGAAGAAGAGGAAAGGTGGCTTTTTTTTAAGAGATTTTACTTATTTATTTACTTATTTACTTTTATAGGATTAGTTTTACATGGGTGGAGTAATGTCAGTTCACCACACAACAAGAAACAGGGTTTGTACGGTCATGAAAAACCTGGAAAAGTAATAGAATCTGAAAATAGCAATTTCCAGGCCTGGATAAGGTTTGGAAACATAAATAAATTGAAATTTGGTCTACAAATCTTTGTGTTTCTTTTATCAATGGAGAAAGTCTATTTTGAGCTAAAAAAAAAAAAAAAGTACATAAGCTCAGAGTTCATTCAGTAATTCAGTAGCAGTACACAATGGAGCTCGTGGATCTGATTCATTTTAGACCTACTATAACCAATTTCAATTATAATTTTAGTTGATTTTTGATTTTATTGTCCATGTTTGCACTGATGTTTGAAAATTTGTTTGGTCATGACAATTTCTCTTAAAAAGTGTATGATCCCTGAAGAAAACAAATATAAACATATACCATAGTATTTGATGAAATATTCACACTCTTGGTGTCAATTAATAATGGTGAAAATAATTAATCATAATAAAATTCTGTGATTAATCACATTTTATCAGACTATTTCTTCTTTGAGACTAAGTTCTTGAGTTCTTGAGTTCTTGGGTATTTAAATGTGAATAAAAGAATCAGTGTTAGAAACCCCTAAATTTGTGAGGTTGTTTGAACGATAATGAATAATCATGAAAAAACATAAAAATAAAATGCTTTTCTAGTGAGCTTTTTTTACATTCCTCCGTGTTTCTATGTCACTCTCGTTTTATGCCCGTTCTTGAGCTTCCTATTTCCTTATTAGGACGTTTAATCCCGGCCATGTCCCAATTCACTAGCTGGAGCAGCGGTAGTGTATTGGACCGCGACCCTGACGACACGGGTTCGATCCCGCGTGAGGAGCGGTGTGTTTATTTATTTATTTTTTTCCCTTTTTTATCTTGGGTTTACCTGCTTTGAATGAAACTGTTCTGCGATTGGGTTCAACAACCTTCTGGGCTGGAGAGCTACTAGTCTGTAGCACTTCATCCTTTTACACTTTATTTTTAAAAAATGTTTTTTTTTTTTTTGTGGCCCGCCACCTAATGGCTTGAAAAATATCTGGCCCACGGGCCAAACTTAATTGCCGACCCCTGGTGTACAGTTTCCACTCTATCAAGATTAAAATGTTAAACTCATCAATGCAAAATTTGACATCAACGTCAATGTATTGAGGATGTATTGAGATTGAGCATGTATTGAGCATTTGCTGAGGGGCGCTCGCTAACGTAATAAGGGAAAAAACCTGCCGGGGTTTTCCCCTCCAGAGTTAAGCTCAGTAAGCGCTGTTTTTTTTAGTATGTCCGGTCTGAGATATGATGAAGTGTTGATAATAAAGAGACATTCTAGACGAGGATTGAGAAACACTGATATAACGGTTGTTGGATTTATGCTGTTGACAATTTTGTTGCAATTTCATTTAATTAAAAAAAAAAAGTAAAAGTAAAAAGTATGTGTTATTAATATACAGCTCCGTAAAATATTAAGAAAGCACTTCAGTTTCTGAATCAGTTTCTCTGATTTAGCTATTTATAGGTTTATGTTTAAGTCAAATGAATCAGACAACATTTCTCCCAAATAAAAACTCTTACACATAAAAATATTGTAATTTAGAGCATTTATTTGCAGAAAATGAGAAATTGCTGACATAACTAAAAAGATGCAGAGCTTTCAGACCTCAAATAATGCAAAGAAAATAAGTTTATATTCATAAAGTTTTAAGAGATCAGAAATCAATATTTGGTGGAATAACCCTGCTTTTTAATCACAGTTTTAATACATCTTGGCATCATGTTCTCCTCCACCAGTCTTACACACTGCTTTTGGGTAACTTTATGCCTTTACTCCTGGTGCAAAAATGCAAGCAGTTCTTTGTCTTGATTATATTCCAGAGGTTTTCAACTTGTTAAAATCAAAGAAACCTTTTTCCAGAGCTGTATTTACCGTTATGGCCTATAACAGATATACATTTTTGGTCATATTGCACAGCCCGATTTACTGGACTAACTGTGTATTCAAGTTCTGTGAACTCAATGAAGGCAGTCTGGGACACACATGTTGAACAGTTCTGGCTTAATGTCTATAGATCATGTTTTCGGTTGTGTTAGGTATCTGTAAATGCATTTCCCACACGTTTATCTTTATTTAGCCTGTACCACATCCTGCTTTTAAGGTGTCATCAGAGTTGTTAAAGTGGTTGAGCACACATTTAACACGACTTACTGTGATCTAGCATCGGAAACGGCTCAGCTGTACGTTGAAGGTTTATTTATTAAAATAGCTCACAGTAAGTGATAATGTGGTGTACTCATGTGGCCATGATATCAAGTTTAAACCACCTGAATATAGGTTGAAAGACGTGTTTACGTATTTACATAAATACATGGTGATGAATTGAATCTTTTAGCGCTTTCTAGCTATGCTAGCCTTGTAGCTCCAGTGACACGAGCTAGGGTGATTTGATTTAATAACACCTAAAGTGTATGGCTTTGTTGATTAAAAATCAACTGGGGTAAGACACAAAGCTCATTCAGTTTGCCAGGTTGAGAACATTTAAGAACATTTCTAATAGCAACTCATAATCATATTTCTTAGCTAAATTGAGTCAATATAGAGTCAAACCTTTGGTTTCTGTTAGGCATGCTTCTGTTTGTCATGCTAGTTGTTTCCTGCTGAGGTAGTGAACAGCCGTGGCTCCTCTTCCATGATGGGCAGCAGTTCACGTTAGCATGTTTAGAGGGATGCATTAGCCAGCACTAGTCTGGATCACTTTACCTATCTCAAATACTCGCTGCTTTGAATGTGAGCACTCAGTTTTTTTTTAAGTAACTTAATATGCTCATCGCTACTACTGACAACCCAGGGTGTGGCAGTAGGGTTGCATTACTCTGTAATAGACAATTAAAAAATGATTGTCAAGAGATGCCAGTGCTTGAACTTAGGCCCAATCCCATTTTTCTATTGTAGCACTATCCTTGGTTTTTGAGTGTAATCCTTCCTCTAAGAATTGTAATTTTCTTTATGCTTGTTATGTAGAAAATGGTCATTAAACATTGAAACTACAGATTAAACTTGGCAATATAGGGGTTATCATTGTTTTTAGGAAAATACTCATATTTGGGTTTCTTTGATTTCTTTTGCTGCACCATCTTGCCAGTGATTCTTATAGCCCTCTGATTTGAGTGTTCCTCTGAAAAATCTCAGTTTGAAGGGCCATGTAGCCCTGGCTCTTCCCCCCTTCCCCTCCAGCCTAACAAGAATTGGAGCACCCTACCCCTAGACGTACACAGGCAAAAACAGGTAGGTTGAAGTGGTAGGGCCAAGGGGCAAAATGGGATTGGGACTTACCATGTTTTTACACAACCGCATCATTTTTAAAGAAAATATAATACATAATTGCTTCTTTAAAAAGCAAGATTTTACTAATATTTATGGCGGTATGCCACAAGTACATGCAGATAATGCAACACGCAAAGGTGCAAAACATGCTAGGGGCTAAATTTACCCACTTAGCTAAAAGGCTGAAGTATTGTTTAGTCTAAATAGAGTCTAGAGAAGTTCTTCCAGTTTTAGACTTTGCAGTACCCTCAGTGTAGTGTAGTTTGTCTTTCTTTGTGGAGGTGTTTGTGTGTGTTGTGTTGATGATTTTGGTCAATAGCATTCGCTTCAGAATTATCATACAATACCGTTCTCCTCGTCTCATGGTTTATGAGCTAATTTTTACATCAGGTATGTGATCCCTTCCCCAGTGGAATGTGGAGGGATGAAGCTACTGAGGTTTGATTATCCACAGCCAGGAGGACGGAATGTAGCTAACACATCCGCTAACAGATAGTACACCGAGTGTGATGTTAGCGCCAGCATTAGCAATAAAGCACGGGCTGTAGTCTAAGAGACAGGGCAGGGTTCAGTGGAAAGTGTGAGTCCGGTATTGTGACTAAACCTGCGGAGCTTCTTGACTGATCGCCGTCCGAGAGCCTGACCCAGAGAACGGCAGACGGAGAGACGTTAGCCGAGCTGAGCAGAGGAAATGATCAACTACAGCCAAGAAATATTTTCCTCATGCGTAATATCTGAATGAATTACTCATAAAATAGAGAGAGAGAGAGAGAGAGAGAGGGATGTTAATGTAACCCGGTGCTCGGAGGTTTATCGACTAAATGTGCAAATTGGCGCTTACATGGCGACTGCAGTGACACAGTATACGGTAATGCCAAAAATCGTCTGCCTAATTGTTTGATCTTCATGGTTGTCAGGTGCAGCCTTACTCTTCCCACAGTGAAGAAATTCACCATTACAGCAGCAAAGGGAAAGCAGGACACACAACAGTAGAATAAAGTAATGAACTACGTATTAACACTACGAACATAATAAATAAAGAAAAATATCAAACATCTTTAAATAAAGTTTGGAATACTAATAAGGTAGTATGTTTTTTTTAAATAAATAAATAAGAAAAATAATCAAATAAGAATATGATCGAGAGATTGTTGGTTCGAATCCTGGTCATGCAGCTCGCCATCAGCTGTTGAAGCCCTGAGAGAGCACAACTGGCCATGCTCTCTCTCTGGGAGGGTAGATGGCGCTCTTTCCCCTCATCACTTCTAGGGTGATGTTGATCAGCACAAGGCGTCTGTGAGCTGATGTATCAGAACCAAGTCGCTGCGCTTTTCTGAAAAGAGGAGGTGGCTGATTTCACATGTATCAGAGGAGGCATGTACTAGTCTTCACCTCTCTGGTTTTGTGGCATCGCCTGTGATGGAGGATTTACAGCTAAGTAGCAGCTTAATGGATTGGACTAGTTGGCCAGATAAATTGGGAGAAAATAGGAAAAAAATATTACCAGTATATAATTTTTGGTTTGTTAGTAAATAAACCAGATATTTCATAAACTATAGTAGTACTTCATTAGTTGTAAATAATATATATATTTTTGTGCAAATGTGTTAAAAATATTAGTATACTAGTAGGTTAGTTAGTGACTAATTTGTAACAGCTAAAACACAAAAAAAAGCATAGTACCGTAATTTTCACATTATGAAGGGCACTTAAAATTATTTTATTTTCCCCCAAATCCTCAGTGTGCCTTATGTATAAATTTTATCAGTCAGGTTGTAAGAAGCAGTAAAGACACTTTGCTGAAGTACAGAGTTATACAGGAGTTTCACGCTAACTACGCTAAGCACAAGTTCTGTTTTTGCCAAAAATGGGGTTAGCTGCTAATGCTAATGCTGCTGCACCGAGTCTAAAGTCAGTGCAGGGTTTTCCCACAAAATCTTACAGCACTTCATGCTTCTCTCTGCTGAGTTTAACTTTTATGTAGTTGCAGATTTAATTTTCCAGCAGCCACACTGCCCACACTGCCATATATAATATTCTAATTTTGTGAGATAATGATTTTTGGGTTTCCATTAGCTGTAAGCCATAATCATCAACAACAGAATAAAGAAATATTTAAAATAAATCACTATGTGTTTATGACAGCAGTATAATATATACATTTTACATTTTGATATTCTTTTTTTTGAGATGCAGTATTAGGGGTTTAAAACATCCCAGAACTGGGCTGTGGAGGAGTTTAGCTCTGAGCAGTGTTCTCCAGAGTGCTGGATCTATATCTTAAACCTTTGGGATGATTAGTAACTTTTGGGTATTATTAATTGAATTCCATCAAATCCTTACAGCAATGTTCCAAAACGTTTATAATTCTCTTAGTTTGTGGAGATACTTTTAACGGGTGTCCAAAAAATTAGATACATGTGTATTTCCACCATCCCCATACCTTCTTTGCACTGTGTGTGTGTGTGTGGGTGTGGGTGTGTGTGTGTGGGTGTGGGTGTTTACAGTGTGTTTACAGTGTGAGTGGACTGTGCTGCTGAGAGGAAACAGTGTAGAGGGAAAGCGCTGTGTAATCTCTCTCTGTGCCTCACACACTTGCACACACACACACACCACACCCACCCCCACACCCACATACACACACTCACACACCCACACACACACACACTTAATTTCTTTTTTTTTTTTCATTTTCTTTACTTTTCTTTCCTTCAGTGTTTTTTTTATATCCTTCCAGCTGCTGCTTCCTGGTTGGGTGCTGGTGGGCGGGGATATGCTGGCGTGTGATTGGCTGCTGGGCTGGATGCTCTGCACCTCTGTACTGCTGTGCTGTTAGACTGCTGCTGCTGTTGCTGCTGCTTATGCTATAGCTCTCTCTCTCTGTCTCTCTCTCTCTTTTACTCTCGCGCTCTGCTGAGACACTTGGATCTCTCGCACGCGCGCACACTCTCTCTCACACTCTCACAGTCTAGGCTGCTCTCCCTCTCTCTCTCTCTCTCTCTCTCTCTCTCTTTCTGAGAATGGTCCAGCCGGTGCCTGGGGCTCTGCTGTCGCGGCCTGCCGCCTGCATCTGATCACGATCACACGCACACACACACACTCTCACACACACACACACACACACACACACACACACACACACACACACACACACACACACACAGAGCCGGCTCGCAGGGAAACACAATGTGAGAGGTAAGGATTTCCTTTATTTTGTCCTCCTCTCTCCAGCTGCCGAGCTGTTTTCAGTTTTCCTACAGAAGAACCTTCTGTCAGTGCAGTGTGTGTGTGTGTGTGTGTGTGTGGTGGGTAGGAGGGAATGAGGTGGTGGGAGCTGTGTTTAGATTGTCAGGGTTCACTGTGACTTATAGTTTGTTATGTCTTGGTGTCTCTACACACGCACACACACACACACACACACACACACACACACACACACACACACACAGTAATACACACACACACTTAGAGTTTCCTCCCTTGGTAAACAGGTCACTTTGCCGTGTCCGCACTAGTATAGAAGTATCACCCCACACAGGCACGTGTGTATGTGTGTCAGTAGGAATGTGTGTGTGTGTGTGTGTGTGTGTGTGTGTGTGTGTTTATCAGGAAGCAGGCTGAAGGCGTGACCCAAGTTCTGTTTCCCTCCGTGCCCTGTTAAAGTCAGAGGCTGTGACTGCTGCTGGCTGATAGCAGGTACTGAGAAAAAGCTGTATGATAGTGCGATCTTTAGTAAATGTGTAATAACAACATTTAAAAGTAAGTAAACAAGTATTTTTTTACAGTTCAAGTAAGAAATAACAATAAAAGAGCTACTTTTTAGTAAATGCATAAGAAATTCTTATAAACAAATATTTTTAGTAACTTAGAAGCTAAGAAATTTCAAAATAACTTTGGTTAAGTTATTTAACAAGTAAGGAAATAAGTAAGACATTAACAAACATGAATAAGACAAAATAAAATAAAGGAATGCATTTTGTGGTAGCTATATAATAAAATATTTTAAACAAATATGTTTTTATTAGATGAAATAAGAAAGCCCTAATGAACACATCATTTTTTTAAGGAAAATAAAGGAAATGGGTACCACTTTAAAATAAGACTACCTTTATATATATACCTCTATAAATGGTATACATACTGTTACTATTATATTATTTATAAAAATACCTATTGTTTTCGTATGTATTATTTATTTACAAAAAAAATATTAGAGCTCCAAAAAAATTTACTAACAAAACAAAGTTTTCTAACTTTATATAATGTTTATTAAATGTTTATTACTTAGGTACAAGTATTTTTTTATAGACTTTTGTTTTATTTTCCCAAAAACTTATGTACTGCTCACTAGTTTAAAAACATTTATTACTTAATTACTTAATTAGTACATTTTCTGGTACCACTTTAAAATAAGACTACCTTTATAAAGGGTCTATAAATGTTTTACAATTATTTTATTAATGGTTAATAATTAGGTTGTAAAGGCCTTAAAAATCATTAATAATCAGTTATAACACATACATAGAAAGGGCAACAGTATAGATGGCTGTGGGTTCACTATTTGGCAAACAACAGGTCATTGTTACCCTTTCTACGTATGTATTATAACTGATTATTAATTATTTTTAAGGCATTTACAACCTAATTAGTAACCATTAATAAACTAATTGTAAACCATTCATAAACCCTTTATAAAGGTAGTCTTATTTTAAAGTGGTACCAGAAAATGTACTAATTAAGTAATTAAGTAATACATGTTTTAAACTAGTGAGCAGTACATAAGTTAAACTTTTAAAGTATGTTTTTAGGAAAATAAAACAAAAGTCTATAAAAATACTTTTACCTAAGTAATAAACATTAAATAAACATTATATAAAGTAATAAAAGTTTGTTTTTATTAGTAAAATTTTTAGAAGCTCTAATATTTATTTTGGAAACATAATAAATATGAAAACAATAGGTATTTTTTATAAAAATATAATAGTAATAGTATGTTGTATATAGTCATTTCTATAATAATAAGTAATAATTAGTATGTTTTAAGTAATTAAGAAAGAAAACCTAATAAACAGCAGAAAAGTTTTTTTTTGTAGCTAGGTAATAAATACTTAAAATATATAATTAAAATAATAATATTTTAGTAAGAAATACTATCAAACAATTACTTTTTTTTTTTTTTTTTTGGAAATAAACCAAAATTGTGTACTCTAAGGGAACACTTTAAAATTGATTTATACACTGCCACCCATGACATTTGGCATGTAAGTGTATTTTCAAGTTTGATCAGCAGTAGTTGGAATTAACTTTTTTTTTTTAACGCAGTACGCAAATTTCGAACTAATGCCATCTTTCTTTTTTGAGTTTTTTATATTTTTATATGCTCATATTTTTGTATGTGTTATTTAGGGGTAGACAAATTATTGTTTAAGCAACAGTGATATAATCATTTAACACATTTCCAATATTTCAACATCCATAATTTTACAGCCTCTGTTACTGAGACACATCTATTACAGGGGCGTTACAAAGAAAAAATTAAATTTTTTGTAGGCGCAGATATCTGTTCCTGGCATTCTTGGCATGTTTTTTTTTTATTTATAGGTATGTTGTAAATATATATATATATATATATATATATATATATATATATATATATATATATATATATATATGTATGTATATGTATGTATATGTATGTATATATGAGATCAGCGTTTCCCAGGAATACATTAGATAATCTTGAAGATTGTGTATTTGTATATATGGTTAACTACGTGTAGTGGATGTTGTAGGCTGTAAGAGCAAGCATTGTTTTCTGAGGTGTTTTCTACACTGTGCTATACTGTTCATTCTATGGCATTTTTTTTCCTTTGTCTATTTTAAGGAGTATTTCAAATCTACAATTGAATTAACTTTAGGTTTTAAATGAATCAAAAAAGTTTGGCCAACTAATTCAAATGGTTCTTTCTCTCAGTTTCTTTTTCTCCCTCTCTTTTATTTTTTCGCCATGTGCGTCTGTTTTTTTTTGCATACGCTCCATGTGCCGTTGTAGCCGCAAACTCCCCGCCCCCTGAAATGTAAATTATGCGTGACACGTTGAACTGCCGTTTCCTAATATGGGGTAGTGCAGGGTTTCACTAGAGCAGTAGGACCCTGCCAGCAGTTCCAGGATTCTGCTGTGTGAGTGAGTGAGCGAGGAAGAGAGAGAGAGAGAGAGAGAGAGAGGGTGGGAGTGTGTGTTTGTGTATATGTGTGTGTGTCAGTGAGGATAGAGAGAGAAAGAAAGAATGAGAGAGAGAGCGTGCAACATTAGAAGAAGCTAGAGAGAGAGAGACAGAGAGAGAGAGAGATGTCGACACAAGGTTTTTTTTACTTCTTCTGCTGTTTGAATCTATCGCTCCTCTCAACAGAAGCCATGTAAGTACACTCTGCTAAAGCCTAAACACACACGCACACACACACACACACACACACACGCATTGACACGAGGGGCGTGCATGAATAGAGTTTAGGAGCTCTGCAGTAACACCGCCTTGTGAGGGAAACTGAAAGCTGGCAGACTCTCTTCATGAGGGGCCTGTGTTCCTGTGTTGGCCTATTTCACTCAATTCTCACTATCGCATTTTATCATTCAGTGTAAATCTTGGTATTTAGCATGGCTGTATTATAAAATATCCAGTAACTGTGCTGTACATTGAATAGTTAGTTGTTTTGGAGTGAACAGGGCAAGTGTTGTGCCTAAAATGTTTAGTAAAAGCTATTTACAAAGGGGTTTACGAAGTTGTGTACGTCTTATTGGTGCATGGTGCATAGTTTGTAACTTAATGATATATTCTGTAGCTATTCTATAAAGTATGGCTGGACAGAAACTCAGTTTTAAAGTAGACATACTACACCTCTTTTTACAAAAGTTAGAATAGAATAGGTCTATGTTCTATAATACAAAACATGTTTATGAAGTTCTTTGCACAAAATTACCCTCACATAATAAGATCTCACATCTCTATTCTTTCAGAATTAGCCTTTTAAGGGCTCTGTCACTTTAATGCAATCCAGCTGTTGCCTGGCCATTCTCCATGTTTGTGCTGAGTGTTTAACACATGTCAATGTTGGCTTGTGCTAAGTGGCAAAAACAAATAAAATAAAAACTCATTATTATCTTCTGACTTGAAACGGACAGTAGGTACAGATCCCTCCTTCAGAAGAAGTTTACAGGCTAATCCTAATGTACAGAGTATTTTCTGAGGTTCTTAAACTAAATGATTGAAATGGCATTTCTTCAACTGATCTATTTGAAATAAGCTGTAAGCCATAATCATCAACAATAAAAGAAATAGGTGCTTAAAATAGATCACTTTGTGTGTAATACATCTATATAATATATGAGTTTCACTTTTTGTGAACTGAATTACTGAAGTCAAGTAACTTTTCCCCATACTCGGGTCATGCTTTCAGCCCGCTTGAACATTGATCTTTTATTCTATAAACTACAAACAACATTTCTCCCAAATTCCTCATTATTTGCATAAATAATAAAAATAAATAACAAAAAGATGCAGTGCTTTCAGTCCTCAAGTAATGCAAAGAAAACAATCTTTTTATTCACAGTTTTCATGCATCTCCTCCACCAGTCTTACACACTGCTTTTGGATAACTTTATGCCTTTACTCCTGGGACAAGAATTCAAGCAGTTCAGCTTGGTTTGATGGCTTGTGATCATCCATCTTCCTCTTAATATTATACATCTTTATATCATTATTATTGTAAAAATACCCTGAAATATCCTGATATTATTGTTGGACCATATTGCAGAGCCCTTATGTCTGATTTGAAGTTTATGAGTTAAAATAATATTTAATAGCAGCAGCAGTATAAAGATTATAGGCCAGAACTACTGTGTTTGTGTGTGTATGTGTTGTGCGCCATGTTTTAAAAATGAGGAGTGGTGTAAGTGAGCATATGTGGGTGTGTGTCTGTGTGTGTTGCACACTTTACAGAGGAAAGTGAAAGTCATGAGGAAGTTTTATCACATGCTGGTGGAGGGAGAGGCAGCGTGAGCACCTCTCTACTTCAGCTCTGAAGGTTTTACACACTTTTTTACTTTTTTAAAGGCAGGTTTACTCATTCTGTCTGTGTTTGGACAGGAAGCCAATGTTAAAGAGCTGCAGGTAGGAGAGACTGGCTTTAATATGCATGAGTTTAAGGCCTGGAGGATAACGTATGTCTCAGGCTGTTAAGAGCTGAATTTGAGTTACATTTATTTGTTTAATTATTATGTAGAGTTTTAATAATAACTTTAATCAAAACACAAATGTATCAGAAGCTAAACTCTGTTTTACTATATTACTGAATAAACACTATATACTTATATGTGAGTTCTGCACTCCTGAGTGTGACGAACTGAAATATGGACCCGCGTATGACTGTGCAGTCGCGTTTTAGAGAGTCGGGCGTTGTGCTGTGACCGTTGTGGCGCGTTCTCTCCTGATAACCTAAACAAACAGGGGCTGTTGTGTCTTGTGTGTGTGTGTATGTGTGCATTGTGATGTTATGCACGTATTAATTGCATTGTAATAAGAGTGTGTATTTGTTGTTAGGGTTGAGTTGGGATTCTGCGGGTTGTTGTGTTTAAAATAATGCAGCATAGATTATTTTAGTCACTCAGTCACTCGGTTTATCGGGAGTTTGCCGCAGCTACTGACTGCCAGTCTTTCTTTATTCTGTTCTTTTCTCTCTTTTTTTTCTTTAGCTTTTTATTCTTTCTTGCCTGCTTTACTGCTGCATGTGAAATGTGTGGGAGGGTGAATGCAGGTGTGTGTGTGTGTGTGTGTGTGTGTGTGTGTGTGTGTGTGTGGAGTGCCAGATATTGGCTGCAGCTAAGAACTGTCCATAATCTTTGAGGTGGTTCATTATGATATTGATTTACCTGCAAAAGAAAAGGTCATTATTAGTCTGTAAATTATAATAAATAAATAAATATAGCACACCTCAGTTTGAAAAAAATTGATACCTTAATGATACGATAGTTAGAATTCAGTACTAATATCCAAACAACAATTTTTTCGATAACTTTTTCAAAATTGTACCTAAAATTCTTTAATTTTACCAGTCAGGTTGTAAGGAGCAGTAAAGCCACTCTGCTAAAGTACAGCATTATACAGGAGTTTCAGTTTAGTTCTCCAGCACCGAGACTGGAGTAGCATTAGCATTAGCCGCTAACCGAGCTAAGTTCTAGCTATTTTGCTGTTCAGAGGTGAGTATTATCTTTCTATATCCTGCTGCTAATCCCGGCTAGCAATGCTAGAGCAGTATTAGCATTACCCGCTAACCCGCTAGCTCTTTAGCCATTCAAAGGCGAGTATATCAGACTGTAGTCTGCGTGTTTCCTGTGTTAAAACAAGCTATCTGGGAACCACTAGCTTAAAGTACCCTGACTAACCTGAACACTCAGGGTTCCTCAGTGTAGTGCTGTCGGGCAGCGTTAGCTTAGCTTAGATTTACAGGTCTCGCCACTCAGAGGTAAGACCTGCTGAATTAGAAAGAAAACAACATGGCAACACCCCTGTTCCTTACTAGTGTCTCATAATTTGCCTTATAATCTATTGTATGAAAACAGACCAAAAAATAGACGTTTGTTAATAGTGTGCCTTATAATCTGGTGTTCCTTATATTGTGAAAAATACAAGAACCAAAAATACAAAAATTTATCATTATTCTCACACAACATATTTATTTAGTATTTATTTAATCTCATTCTCATACTGTCACCATGAGAGGCTTCCATACTTTAGGATCTTGTTGGAACAAGAACAATGAGCATATGTGTGGTGCTTTATTAAGAGCAAAAAATAAAAGGATTAAATTAACTGCTTAAACTCCAAATATTGCTGGATGCAGTTTAGTTTTTAGAGTTCTTTTTAAAAACATCAGTATTAGATTGGCCAAATTAAATTATATTTGTGTCCGTGGTGTTAATCACTTAAAAAATCATTTAAATCATGATTTTTTTTTATGCTGCTAATTTCCTGTATGTTATGTTAGCTACTTTAGTCGATGTCAGTTAGATGTTAGCTACTCTGGTATAAACCAGCAAGATGTTATGTACTCCAGCTGATGTCAGCTAGATGTTAGTTACTCTAATCAATGTCAGTTATATGTTAGTTACTCTAGCTTATGTCAGCAAGATGAGTTTCAGTTAGATGTTAGTTAATCTAGCTAATATTACCTAGATGTTAGTAAATCGGTCAATATCAATTAGATGTTAGGTTCTCATGTTAGTGAGATGTTAATAACTTTAATCAATGTCAGTTAGATGTTAGATACTCTAGCTGATATAAGCTAAATGTTAGCTACTCTAGCTGATGTCAACTAAATGTTACCTACTCTAGCTTGTGTCAGCAAGATATTAGACACTCCAGTCAGTGTCAGTTAGATATTAGCTTATACTCTAGCTTATGTCAGCAAAATGTTAATTACTCTAGTCAATGTCATTTAGATGTTAGATACTCTAGCGGATATTAGCTAGATGTTAGTTACTCCAGTTAATGTCAGTTAGATGTTAGATACTCTAGCTGATATTAGCTAAATGTTAGCTACTCTAGCTTATGTCAGCGAGATGTTAATTACTCTAGCCGATATTAGCTCAATGTTAGCTACTCTAGCTTATGTCAGCGAGATGTTAATTACTCTAGCCGATATTAGCTCAATGTTAGCTAATCTAGTTTATGTCAACGAGATGTTAGTTACTCTAGTCAATCTCAGTTAGATGTTAACTACTCTAGCCGATATTAGCTCAATGTTAGCTAATCTAGATTATGTCAACGAGATGTTAGATACTCCAGTCAATGTCAGTCAGATGTTAGATAATCTAGCCGATATTAGTTCAATGTTTGCTGATCTAGCTTATGTCAACGAGATGTTAGATACTAAAGTCAATGTCAGTCTGGTATTAGAGACTCTAGCCGATATTAGCTAAATGTTAGCCTGTCTAGCTTATGTCAGTCAGTGAAATATTGGATAATCTAGTCAATGTTAGATGTTAGCTACTCTAGCTGATGTTATCTAAATGTTAGCAACTCTGGCTAATGTTATTTAGATGTTAGCTACTAGGACCTCTATTTTATTTAGTATTTTTTTTGGACATCAAAATACTATCATTACATTCAAACCTATACAGTTATAAAATAAAGTTAGAAGTGTGTATGTGTTCCCGAATCTGCACATCCTCATACAAGGATGACAAACATGCAGCCTCATCACAGTGCTGCTGTGTCTTCCATTGTCTCATCCTTTAATGAAATCAGCTGAAGTATGTCTGCAATCTGTGCCACACGCGCTTCCAAACACACATAAACATTTCAGTCTTATAGGTTAGATAAGAAATGGAACCGTGGCTGTCCAGTCTACGCCATTAGCGCTATCTGTTTTTTATTACGAATCGACGCCAAACACAACCTGAATGAGTATTATCTTCATCCTTGGCTTCAAAAGTGTGACCATGGTAACAGCAGTATTTCTAACCCACTCCCCCCTGTTGAGACTGTCGTCACCTACACGTGTGAGTCAAATGCTAAAGTGTTTCACTTGGAATAACAACGGTAATGGCTGCCCACGCACCTTTACCTCCACACTCGTTGCCTTGAGCCCACCACCACCACAGCGGTAGCTGCAGAAGCTTCAATTAGCTCGCTTTATCAATCGCAGAGATGATGCTGAACTCAAGTGCTGCAGTCAGATGTGGTCGGATAAGCCAAAACATGCTCAGATGTTATTATGACAGTTATCTTTGTCTAAACGTCCGATGGATGCTGCACTGAACAAATTAAATATACTATTGTGGTCCTAGTAGCTAGCCTTGTAGCTGACATCTGGCTGACATCAGCTAACATGTTCATGACCTTAACTAGAGTAGTTAACATCTAGATAACATCAGCTAGGGTAGCAAAAATCTAGCTGATATCAACTAGAGTTCATGACATCTAAGTTACACCAATTATAGTACCTTACATCTAGCTGACACCCCCCCAACCCCCCCCCCCGAGTATCTAAAATAAAGGCAGTAGTTAGCATCTAGATGACATCGACTAGAGTAGCTCACATCCAACTGATATCAACTAAAGTAGTTAACATCTAGCCAACATCAACTAGAGTTGCTAACATCTAGCTGACATCAGCCTGAGTAGCTAAAATTAGAGTGGTTAACATCTAGCTAACATCAGCTTGAGTAGCTAACATTTTGTTGACATCACATAGAGTACATAAGCTAAAGTAGCTAACATCTAGATGACATCAAGTAGAGTAGTTAACATCTAGCTAACATCAATTAAGTGTAGCTTACATCTAGATGACATAAATTAGAATAGTTAACATCGAGATAGCATCAGCTAGAGTAAATAACATCTAGCTGACATCAACCTGAGTAGCTAAAATTAGAGTAGTTAACATCTAGATAAATTAGAGTAGTTAACATCTAGCTAACATCAGCTAGAGTAGCTAACCATTTTGCCTTTCAAAGGTGAGTATTATAGGACTGTAATCTGCTTGTGTACCATGGTAAAACAAGCTATGTTTGACAAACTGCTAGCTAATATCACCCTGGCTTACTGTAACACTCAGGGTTCCTCAGTCTAACGCTGTCAGGTGCTATTTACTGTTAGCCGTTAATGCTGATGCTGCTGCACCCAGCCTTAGTGGAAATCTGGAAACCTAAGCTTACTGTAAATAAATGGAAGCACTTTTCTCAAATAAACAGGAGTTTTCAGGAGAGAAATCTGTGTAGATTAACATCCAGCACCCGTTTAACTTTAGAAGATTTTTTTATTTTTTTTAAGAATTACAGTTTGTGTTTACTTACCTTAGCTTTACTTAACTGTTAACTTAACCCCTGTTCCTTACTTTTGTCGCATAAAATGCGCCTTATGTATAAAAATAGACCTGTAAATAGACGTTTATTGATAGTGCGCCTTATATTCCAGTGCAACTTATAGTAAGAAAAATACAGTAGTTAATGTCTAGCTGACATCAATACATCAATCTAAACCTAATTTACTATTATGTAACATTAACCAATGAACATTTAAGAAAGAATTCATCTTTACCATGTGAGGCAGTAATTCATATAAATTTGTGAATTTATTATTATTATTATTTTTTTTTTCAATTTTCAACATTGTTATCTTTCACCATCATGGAAATACATTTTGCATTTAGGGCTAAAGGTTTGGCCATCATATTTTTAAATATGACCAAACATTTCTGATGTAGTTTTTCCATTGTTTTTGCAATTAGGGCCAAAGTATTTAGTATTTAGTATTCAGTATTTGTGAGGTAGATAAGTAGATAGAGAAAGAAATCACAGTAGCATTGCTCATTGCTATGCCAGTGTCTCTGTCAGTCTGACAAACAGATTTTTGGCTTTTTTGTCTCAACAGCAACACAAAAACAATACACCTATATTACTCTTTATTACAGTGTCCTGAAATACCCTTCCCTCTCTCTCTCTCTCTCTCTCTCTCTCTCTCTGTATTCATCTATCTCTCTCTCTTTCTCTCTCTCTATCTCTCTCTCGCCCATGCCAGATCTGCTTTGTCGCAGCACATTTCATAGCAGTGATGCAAATCAGAATCTCCGTGTCTAGACATGATTGTTCTTTAATCATCACAGTAATGATGATTCCTCTGAACGAACAGAGAGAGAGAGTGACACTGCATGGCACACACAGAGTATTATGGTCTGTGTAGATATTGATATGGATGTTATGTACTGTATATGTAGGTGACATGCAGCTGTTGTAAAATGTCCTGTAATATTTTAATATGAGAGATGGAACATGGAATATGATGAACATGTGATATAACTGGCATTTGTTTTAAATTTAATGACTTATTATTTTTTTTGGCTGAATAATAAATGATATCAGCTAGAGTAATCTAATATCTAGTTAACATCAGCTAGAGTATCTAACATCTAAATGACATCATCTATAGTAGCTAACATCTAGCGGACATCAGCTATAGTAGCAAAGATCTAGCTGACATCAGCAAGAGAAGCTAACATCTAAATGATATATATAGTAGTTAACATCTAGCTGACATCTGTTAGAGTAGCTAACATCTAAATGACATCATCTATATAATAGCTAACATCTAAATGACATCATATATACTAGCTAACATCTAGCTGACATCAGCATAATAATCTAACATCTGAATGACATCATCTATATAATAGCTAAAATCTTGCTGACATCAGCTAGAGTAGCTAACATCTAAATGACATCATCTATATAATAGCTAAAATCTTGCTGACATCAGCTAGAGTAGATAACATCTAAATGACATCATCTATATAATAGCTAACATCTAAATGACATCATATATACTAGCTAACATCTAGCTGACATCAGCTAGAGTAGCTAACATCTAAATGGCATGATCTATAATAGCTAACATCTAAATGACATTATCTATATAATAGCTAACATCTAGCTGACATCAGCTAGAGTAGGTAACATCTAAATGACATCATCTATATAATAGCTAACATCTAAATGACATCATCTATATAATAGCTAACATCTAAATGACATCATGTATAGTAGCTAACATCTAGCTGACGTCATCTATAGTAGCTAACTGCTAGAAAATATGTAACCGTATCTGACTCAAACTTAACCAGAACTGCTGTAGAATGTGAAAAATGACTAAATGAAACCTTGTCAAATAAACTACAGTTTAAAAGTGTTTATTGAACTTTTCTTGCAATCGCCAGATTAATAAAATGAGGTTTTGATTACCAAATATTCTAGACATCTCTTATTATGGTTTAAGCAGTGGCGTAATAAATGGCAATAATTTCTGGGACATTATATCATCCAATAGAAATGCTCATTGCGACAAACCTAGGTATTGGGACACTGACTCACACAGGGTATTTTGTTACTGACTTCTGGTCAGAATAGAGAATAGCCCACCATAGAATATAGAGAAGTGATAAACTGGTAAAGTGTTGAACTGGAATCAGCTCTGTCAGACTGAGGGTCCCAGTTCAGCCCAGTCCTGCCCACAGCTTTCACTTCCTGCCCGTCGTCTCTCTTATCACTCCTCCTGTTTAAGTTCCAAAGGTTCATTCCATCAACCTATTGGAAGTCATCTGAGGTGAATGATTGGCATTCTATGATTGACCTCATTTTCCCCCTCTGTTTGTGTGTGTGTGTGCCTGCGTGTGTGTGTGTGTTTGGTGGTTCTGAGGTTTTGTAGCCTCCAACTGTGATAAATCTCGTTGACATTTTCAGGGAAAACACCACATTTTAAAGACATTTAATAGTTGTAATAATACCAGTAGCTCTCTCTCTCTCGTTTTGTTTTCTCTTTTTTTATTCATCTTTCATTCTTAATTTCTGCTCTTTATCTTCATCTTTCTCTCTCTGTCTCTCTCTCTGTCACACACACTCAGTTCTCTCTTTTCTCTCCATCTCCCGCTTTCTCTCTCTTTCTCTCTCTCGTCTTCTTTTCTTGTTTTTTCTCTCTCCATCTGTTTTTCATTCTGTTTTCTTTTTTCTAGTCTTTCTCTCTGTTTTTATCTTTATTTCCCTCTCTCTCTGGTCCTCTTTTCTCATTTGTTCTGTCCATCTCTCTCTCTTTTATTCTGTTTTCTCTTTTTTATCTACACCTCTCTCTGTCTCTCTCTCTCTCTCTGTCACACACTTTTTTTTCTCACTCTCTTGATCCATTTCTCTCTCTCTCTCTCTCTCTGTCACACACGTTTCTCTTTTCTCTCACTCTCTTGATCCATCTCTCTCTCTCTATCTCTCTCTCTCTCTCTCTCTCTCTCTCTCTCTCTCTCTCTCCTGGAACATGGCCCAGAATATTGTTGCAACACCGCTCGCTCTGATTGGCTGACTGGGGTCGTGCAACACTTCTGAGAAAGGGGAAATGACCACGCTTGCCCGCTCTCTACTTCCTCCCCCCAAACACACACACACACACACACACACTCTCACCCTCTCTCTCTCCCATTCTCTCTCTTTCTCCCTCCCTCTCTCTCTCTCTCTCTCTCTCCCCCTTTTCCTCTATCTTGCTCTCTTTAAATAGATTTGCCATGGCATGCTGCTGAGTGCTCTGCTGTAAGTGATATGTTGTTTGATTTGATTTTCCAGAGCCTGGGCTGAAGCTGTTGAATCTGTAAAGGGCTGCTTTGTGCAGGTCATGTGTGTGTGTGTGTGTGTGTGTGTGTGTGTGTGTGTGAGAGAGAGAGAGAGAAGTGGAGAGAAAGAGTGAGAGGGAAGAATGCGTTTGACAGAATGCTTTATTTGCTCTAGCTGACGGTGTTGTGTAGACTGTGGTGCATTTTTGGCATTTTTGAGTGTGTGAAGAGTTTGTGCAGCTGGTCAGAGACAGAGCGAGAGTGAGAGAGGTAGAGAAACACAGAGAGAGCGAGAGAGAGAGAGAGTGAGAGTATAGGAAGAGACAGAGTCAAAGTGAGTCACTGGGAAGTGTTTAGAGTGAGAGTCAAAGAGAGAGTAAAACATCAGAGAGGAAGAGTGAACGAGATAGAATGCGACAGTGACAGAAAGTGAGTGAGAGTCAGATAGAAAAGAGTTAGAGAGACAGAGTGAAAAAGTGAGAGAAAGAGTGAGAGCCAAGGAGAGTAAAAGAGTGAGAATTAAAAAGCAATAAAACAATAAAAGCAAGAGTGAATAGAGAGCAAATTTAGATAGAGGAGAAAGGGCATACTGAAAGAAAAAGAGAAAAAATTGGAGTCAAAACTGTAAGGAAAAAGAATAAGTGCGAGCATCAAAGTGAGATGAAAATGAGTCAGAGTTAGATTCAAAGAGAGTAAAGGGGTCAAAAGTGAAAAACGAATCAGAGTCAAAAAGTCAGATTCAACGAGAGCTAATTGGTCAAAAAGTGAAAATAGTCAGAGAGAGAGAGAGAGTCAGAAAGTGGGGTAAAAAGGGTCAAAGTGAGAGTCAGAGAAAATCAAGGAGTTAAAAAATTAGAAATAAAGCAAGAATGAGAGTCAGAGTCCAAAAGTGAGACAAAACAAATCAAATAAATTTAAGTGGTCAAAATTTGAAAAATAGTCAAATAGAGAGAGTTGGAAACTGAAATGAAAAAAAAAAAGAGTCAAAGTGAGAGTCATGCAGACAAAAAGGGATTCAAAGACAGTCAAAATGAGAATGAGAAAATAATTCAAAGTAAGACTTAAACAGAGAGTCAGAAATAAAAATAATCAAAGGGAGAGTGAGAAAGGCATTGTTTTGCTTTTTCTAATGTTGGGCTCACTTTATAAAATATCATTTAATTCCTTGCTAAAAAAAAAAAAAAAGCCATTTTGTTTTTTTCCCTCTGCTGTTAAACATGGTGGCGGGTCATTTTTTGATCACACTGGTGTTGAAAAGCCTGTTTTGGAATTGAGAGCTGTTGGCTCATCAGCATAATAGTAAAGTCTGGTTGTTGGATGATCACCCCACCTCGTCCCCAACAACCCAACTCATCCCAAAAGTACTGGATGGAGCTCCATCATTCCAGAGAACACAGTTCCACTGCTCCACAGTTCAGTACTTTAGTACTAATGGTGGTACTTTTCCTCTACATGGACCAGACAAGATTGAGTGTGTAATGAGTAGGTGTGTGTGCATTAGCACATCTGTGTCAGAAGATAAATCATTAGCATTCATTAGACGGGATGGGCACAAACATTTGGACATGGTGTCTAAAAGTCTGTGGACAAAAGATGACTAAATGTAGTCACTATATGTGAGTGAGTCACAGATTTAATTATGATTCTCTCTCTTTTTTCTTTTTTATAGGTGGGTACTGAAGGTAGTGCCCTCTCTTGCTGCAGCTTGGACCCGCTTCTAGTGCCACTCCCTGCTTTTCTGCCAGCTTGCTGCCCGAAGCCAGGCCAGGAGCCTTCGACCCCAGACCCCACCACCCCTTAGTGACCCCGGTCCACCCCGCCCCACCTCTAACGCAGCACCACCAGCTACAGAGCTACCGTTCTCCAGAAGAGCCCCAGCAGAGCGTGA
Source organism: Astyanax mexicanus (assembly GCF_023375975.1). Lineage (NCBI taxonomy): Eukaryota > Metazoa > Chordata > Actinopteri > Characiformes > Acestrorhamphidae > Astyanax > Astyanax mexicanus. The sequence goes on from NC_064411.1 coordinate 29,663,639, forward strand.
TCAGGCCGCAGCGTCCACAGTCGGAGTGTTCTTGCTGTGTGTTGAAGGACGAGGGGAAAAACAGCCCACAGAAATCTTTGGAGCAGACTTTTTTGTTTTCTTTTCGGCTGCCTGGGAATTTCCTAGCACTTCCGCACCTCTCTGCCTCAACCCCACACACACATACACACTCGCACCATGCAATAGTACCACACTCCATGCTGGTTGTTTAAAGGAGAGAGAGTTCAACAAAGACGTCCCAAACAGTTAAGGACACGAAGTTGGTCCTCCTGACCTTGGATAAAACATACACACACACAGACATACACCCAAAAGAACACACACATTAGCAGTTAGCTTACTGCTAAGGGCAGCTTTCTGCGGTGGCCATGGCAATGAGCATGGCGCACATCCGAGACCCGAAGTGGCTGACGCTGGAGGTGTGCCGCGAGTTCCAGAGGGGGACGTGCTCGCGCTCGGACGTGGAGTGCAAATTCGCCCACCCGGCCAAAAGCTGCCAGGTGGAGAACGGCCGAGTCATCGCCTGCTTCGACTCGCTAAAGGTAAGAGGAGGAGGCTGCTGCTGTTTTTTTTTTTTTTTTTTTTTTTTCGCTGCAGGGCGAGAGAGGAGACGAGAGAATGCAGCAGAGAGAGACAGAGAGAGAAAGAAAAGAGAGAGAGAGAGCGAAACAGAGGCAGAGAGAAGAAGAGGTGCAGTAAGAGTGAGAGAGAATCACAGAGAATCAGCAAAAGACAGAGAGAGAGAGAGATGCAGTAAAAGAAAAAGAGAGAGACAAAGAGATTGAGAGGTGTAAAAAGATAATAAAAAAGAGATTCAGTAAAAGAAAGAGGGAATTAGCAACTTCCTGTACTGCCCTATACTACCCTATACCACCCTGTTCTCCCAATATTACCCTTTATTCCCTGTACTACCCTGTAATACCCTATACTGACCTATTCTGCCATGTACTACCCTGTTCTCCCATATTACTCTATACTACCCTATATTTCCTACACTTCCCTATACTGACCTATACTCTCTGTCCTACTCACAATGCTATCCTGGACTTTCTATACTACCCTTTACTACCCATGACTGTCCTGTTCCCTATACATCCCCATACGACCCTGTATGCCAAGTAGTACCCTATGTTCCAGTGAACTTCCCTATAATTCTCTATATTACCCTGTACTACCTTTAATTCACTATACTACCCTATACTACTCTATACTACCCTATGCTGCATTTAAATACCCTGCCTCCTATATTCCTTATAGTACCCTATACTACCATAATGCAGCAGAGAGAAATAATGAGAGAGAGAATCAATAAAAGTCTGACACTGCACTATACTACACTATATTTTCTATACCTCCCTATATTTTCCTTACTAAGCTACACCTTCATTACCATATACTAACCTATACTCTTTACTACTCCCTATACTATCTTGTACTTCCTGTATTACCCATTGCTACCCTGGACTGCCCTATACTACTCTATACTCCTTGTATTTCCTATGCATCCCCATACTAGCCTGTATGCCTGTTACTACCCTATATTCCAGTGAACTACCTTATAATTGACTATGCTACCCTATGCTATGCTACACTACCCTATGCTTCCTTTATATCCCCATATTTTCCATACTAAACTACACATATATTACCATATACTACTCTCTTTACTACTTTCCATACTATCCTGTACTTCCTATAATACCCTTTACTACCCTGGACTGCCCTATACTACTCTATACTTCCTATATTCCCTATACATCCCCATACTACCCTGTACTACAGTATATTCAAGTGAACTACCCTATGATTTACTATACTACATTATAATATGCTATACTGCCCTATGCTACTGTTAAATCCCTATACTTGCCTTTAATACCCTAATTAATATATTCCCTATAATACCCTATACTGCCATAAGGCAGCAAAGAGAACGAAAGAGAGAGAGAGAGAGAGAGAGAGAGAGAGAGAGAGAGAAAGAAAGGAAGTGGCACAAAGAGGAAGAGGTTCAATAAGAGTGAAAATAAAAATCAGCATAAAACAGACACTTCTCTACTTCCCTATCCTATTCTCCCCATATTACCCAATGCTTCTGTCCTATACTACCCTATAGTACCCTACACAGTCCAATGCGTCCTCTACTATCACATACTATGCTATACTACAATACACCTATGCTAACTAATACTCCCTATATTATCCTATACATCCTCATACTTCCCTGTATGCCATATAGTACCCTATATTCCAGTAAACTACTTTGTAATTAAGTATACTACCCTATACTGTTCTACTATACTACCATGTACTAGCTTTAACTTCCTACACTCCCCTATAATATCCTGTACTACAATTTGCTTGTTAGGCTACACAATATTTCTTATAGTACCCAGTACTACATATATATTACCTATAATAATCTATTCTATACTCCTTATAGGCCCTTCTTCTTCTATATATTCCCTATAATATTCCCTATAATATAAGAAGCAATTGCAATTTTTTATCAGATGGCCTGGTTATTGATGAGCATTGACTGGAAGTATCAGGTGCTGTAAATATGGCTATGGCAGCTTTGTCAAGGTTGTTTTAGATATAGAAAGATCTGGTGTGTTTGTGATCTCAGGTGTGGGGTAAACATTGTTGGGATGAGAAATTGCCCGCCTTGATCTGTGTTTTTGAACTGCAGACAACAAAAAAGCCTTGAAAAGACTGTAAAAGACTGTAAAGATGGTTCTGCTCTAAGATATGCTTGATTTAATGCCACTTCTAATCACGGTAGTTCAGTTTTATAACTGTAGTGGTTGGAAACACAACTTATTTCACATTTTATTATATCGAAATTTCAAAATTGTTCTTATCTGTTGTGAAACATTTGAATGAAACTGTGCTAAAGAGAGTTAGAGGTGTAGTTAAACAGATGAAAAGAGTGAGAGAGGGAGTTCTGAGACGCAGTAAAAGAGATAAAGATTCAGTGAAAGAAAGAGAGAGATTCAATGCGAGAGTGATGGAAAAGGGGAGTCAGCAAATAACAGGGAGATAGAGAATCAGTAAAAGGGAGAGATTCAATAAAGGAAAGAGGGAGAAAAGAGACAAAGTAGTGAAAGTGCAATAAAGACACAGTCAAAGAGAGAAAAAGAGATTAAGAGACAGGGTGAAAGATGCCTAAAGAGAGAGAGAGAGAGATACAGAGAATAAATACAGGAGGTAGAGAAAGACAAAAAGGGAGAGAGAGAAAGCGAGAGGCAAGAGTGAGATACAGTCAAAGAATAGAGAAAGAGTGAGAGAAAGATGCTGAAGGATTGTGAGGGAAAGAGTGACAAATTAAGAGTGAGAGATGCAGTGACGGATGAAGGTGAATGAAGACGTGAGAGCACGAGCGCTGAAAGGTGAAAGATTGAGAGTGAGAAATGTAATAAGAGAAAGAGACAGAATGATATACACCAATCAAACATAAAAAATCTATACCAATTATCCATGTATTCAGCTCCACTGACCTGAGAACAGTCCACCCATGGTGTTAGAAGGTGACCAAAAGAAACTTTGCAGCAACAGATGAGCTTCCGTATCTAACTTCTTCACATCTACAAGGTGAAGCCACTAATAGAGATAAGATGATCTAATACAGCAGAGGACAGTAACTAAAGAGACAAAGCGTTTAAAAACTCCAGCAGCACTGCTGTATCTAATCCGCTCATAGTACCATCACAACACACATGATATATCGTCTAAGCATCGTTATCTCGTTGTGCGCATGCACAATAGTCACATCGCAGGATGTGTGATGTCACTTAAGGCAATTAAATAAAACAGGTCATGTTGCAATGTTTTGATTCTTGACACAAGAAGTAGATACACAGCACTGTCTCTGTGTCTGTGTGAGTGACAAGCTGCTGCTTCCTGAGAACCTAGAGGGGAAGGGGGAAGCAAGGGGGAGGGGGGGAAGTTGTAAATAAGAGGTAACCGCATGGCCTCCCTCCACATGGTTGGGCCCGTGCTTGTAAACACACGTGTCGAAAGCTGTGCACCTCAGTCCAGCACAGTTTTGCAGCGCAGATATTTCCTGTTACAGCTGAATTCACGCTTTTAATCCCAGAAAAAACACTCTTATTTACCTTTTATAAAGCCATTTAAATGATGATTAAAGGGCCGTCATGTCATGATACTAATAATGCACTCCATATATATCTTCATGTGTCCAGGATTAAAGTAAAATAAATGATACTGGACAGATATCATCTGTCTCTAGTAGATATATAAGGGAAAATTGAGAACAGATTGAAATTTTCTTTTGCTAAAAAGAGAAAGAATTAAGACCCATGAGAATGTTAGCTAGCTAGCTAGCTACTGAGACAAGTTACTAGCATTTTTTATGCTTGTTATGAATAAAATAAACATTAAAACTACACTTTAACCTTTTTACTTATTTATTTTGTAAATTGTGACCAAAGATATATAACTGTGGAGTGCTAAAGTTTAGCAAGCTAGCTGCTGCTTAACTAGTTAACTTTAGGGCTTTATCGCATGTCTTCAGAAAGGGGACAGGTGTTGCATTAATTCATTATTATTGTCCATTTCTTAATTCCTCTGTGATGGGGAGCTGAAATTAGCTTTTGTTAGCTTTTATTTTCTTTTATTTTTCTGTTCCTAAAATGCTAGTCACTTGTCTCAGTAGCTAGCTAGCTAGTTCAATTTCCCATTACACCTTAAGGTATTTAAGGCGGAATAGCATGAAATTAGCTTTTATTAGCTTTAATTTCCTTTTATTTTTTCAATTCACCTAAATTACTGTAGCCACTGCTGTCCATTGCACCATTTAAGGTGGAATGGGAAATTTAGCTAGCTAGCTACTGAGACAAACGACTAGCAATGTTTATGCTAGTCTGTTGCACACAAATCAGAGGGGTAGGGCTAAGTGGTAGAGCCAAGGGGTGAAATGGAATTGGGTCTTAGTCACAGTGATACAGGAGGAGAATGGTCAGTGAGGTTTGTTTTGACCACATGTTTGTGATATTCGTCACCTCCCTGCGCTAAACCCCGGAGCTAGTGCTGTTAAAGCCTGGATACACTGAGCTCATTTTCCATTAGCCTGATGATCCCCAGTTTGTGGTGTAAACGCTGCTGAGATCTCAGTCTTAGAGGATTAGTGAGGACAGTGGGCCAGATTCATGAATCTCAGCGAGAACTGCACTTCCCGGTACAAAATATTAATATTAATACCAAGTGCTGCACGGTAAATACGTGCTTTACTCACTCACAGTCACTCAGTGTACACTCAGTACTCGGTGTACAGACCTCGCCTTACTGCTGCGGTATTTCTACACTGTAGGAATGCGCTGAATGTTTGGCAGACGAGCATATTCAGCAATAATTGGCAAAAAAAGCCCTTTCTGTATTCAGCCGAATAATTAAAATAGCTAAATAAATGTACATTAAATTGGGCTGAGTGACTAAGTATGTAAGGGGGCCGACAAAGAGCTGACCAATGATAGGTTTACATACATTTGTACACTCTACTTGCATGAATTAAGTGAAAATTCTTAAATCCCTATTTTAGCGACCTTGAGCGGCTTGGAGAGTTGAGCTAGCGGCATTAGCAGCGCTTTTGACTGGGCTTGGAGAATCTGGCTTGCAGCATTAGCAAAGTGCTAGCTTTTAGCTTTTAGCATCAAGTGACCCAATGTTGTTGTCAATACACATCTAACAGCTAAAGTTAATTTAAACTGAAAGCAATAAACATACAGCTTGAAGCTACATTATCCTACCATTTAGGCTATATAACAACAGTTTACCACAAACTGAATGTTTTTAGCCATTTTTCTACATCGCTTATGGCAAAACATGGCAATAGCTGAAGATTCATGGTTCACACCATTGTTGAGTGTGGACTTGCTTCTACTTTCTCCTATCACAGCCTCACTTCAATTAAAAATGATGGCCGCGTGGAAAAAGCCTTTTGAATTACTGCATGTCAGTGTGTCTATGCTTTTACAACAACAGTAAAAGTATGCTTGTACTAATTTTCTTAATTAATTATGGCTGTGTTTTGGGCGTAACATGAAATAAACCAATCAGCATATCACTTGCCAATCCCTTTAAGAGCCAGGGGTGCTAGTATTTTAAAGGCGCAGCGCCACTGAGCTTCTCAGCAGAGGAAAACAATCTGCGTTGCCAAGATAGCAATGAACGTCTGATGGTTGGCTGTTGACTTGATTTGGAACGAAGACAGAGAAAGCTAGAAACATGTACATTTTATTCATATGTAATCTACTGTGAATTTCTGTGTCTCTATATGGTTTTGATTTAATACATTGCTGTCAAACAGTACCAGTGTGTGTTTTTATACACAGTGATGGATGTTACATTAAGAATGTTATTTTTAACTGTATAATGTATTTAGTTTAATCTCAGCTTCTCTCCCCTATCTTTTTCCATCCTGTATTCATCATTTCAAATTAAAAGCACTCTGCAGGGTTTGTAATTGCAATTTCACGGTGTTTCATTAAATTGTGAAGCTGCAACGGCAGTAATTTTGTAGCAGGGGGACCACCACTGAGTAGTGAGCTTGTAAAGTGTTAAACAAAACAAAATATTTTATTAAGCATTTAGGTGCTCTTATCTGGGGTGTTAATAACTTGCAGTTTCTGAGTCTGGTAACTGTAATGAACTTGTGTAACTAGTTGTGCAACAGAGGTATCTCTTGTGCTTTCTTTCCTAATGAGTGCCAGTTTTATCTCAATGTTTTTGATGTACTTGAGGATACTTTCAAAGTTCTTGAAATGTTTCAGATTGACTGACCTTCATTTCTTACAGTATTTTTTCTTATTTTTAATCATATGGATTAGAAGATTACTCAAAAAGGGCTATTCACTGTATACAACTGCTAAAATATATGTGTATGTATACATTCTGTTAGTCCTGATGCTGTCAATCTGTCTGCTCCGGACTCTGATCTTGTCAAGACTCTTATCGAGACACATTTCCTAGCATGCACTAGCATACACTCACTAGAACTCTCTAACACTACTGATCACATGATGCTACAGTATGCCTGCTCTCCGAGCTACTAATTATTCTCATCTGTTGTATTGTGTACAGCTTTGGAAAAAATGAAGAGACCACTTCAGTGTCTGAATCAGTTTCTCTGATTTTGCTATTTATAGGTATATGGGCAAAAGTATTGGGACACAATCACTGAAAATAGATGTTCATCCCACTGCCACAGCCAGACACAATTCACACTGCAGTTTATTAAGCAGCTTAAAGGACTGACCTACAAGGACTGGCTGCATCTTCCCATACTTAACACTGATTGGAGTTTGTAGGTAGGCGTGCGTTGGACAGTCACACTTTGTCAATTCGGCAAGTTGTCTTTGCAGGTGTTGTGCTGAATTCTCTCTCTTTCTCTGCCAAAATCTGACTCCCTTTGAGTGCACATTCAAAAAAACTTACCTAATTTGGCTAAGAACAAGTTTGGCATTGGAAGCAAATAGCTGTTTGTTTCGACACCTAGCTTTTTCCAGCATTCCTTAAACATGAAGCACTGTTGCAAGTGACTCCAGCATATTTCTGATGACACCTTCAGTTACTCAACTAAAATTTAGGTGTGATAGAAGGAATGTTGTGCTTTCTATGAGTATTATAAGCACTCTCTTATTGTCTGTTTAACCATTTCAAACCCTACATCCATTACAATGGACATAATGTATTTTATTTTTATTTTAAATGAAATGTATTTTAAAATGTTTTGTTGCACAAACCCTATTTAAGAGCTGTTGTCCATCAGAATAGACCATGAACCAGCCAATAAACAAGTTTATAAACCAATGAAACAGTAACTTGGCCCCGCCCACTGCACTGAAAAAACAGTAGCACTAGAGCCATTGAGGCAAAGTAACTAATTTTTACTAATTGATTTAGAACACATTTAAATCATGTTTTTTACTGTTTCTTCCAATGGAAATAACAAAAAAAAAACGATTAAATATTTAACCTAATTGGATTTATTTGCTTATTTAAATTTTATAGTATATATATATATATATAAATTTTTTCATCACTGGAGATAATTCAGGTCTGAGAGGGTTAAGGGAGGTGATAATAGTTATTTGATAGTGCTGATTTGAATTTATTACCTGACCACATTATCAAAAACCTAAAAATCCAGACTCCGAGTGGTTCAGTTAAGCGTTGCTACTGTGATCAAGAGGTCGCTGGTCTAAATCCTGGTCATGCAGCTTGCCAACAGCTGCCGAAGCCCTGAGAGAACACAGTTGGCCTTGTTGTCTCTGGGTGGGTAGATGGCGCTTTTCCCCCTCATCACTCCTAAGGTGATGTTGATCAACACAAGGCGTCTGTGAGCTGATGTATCAGAACCGAGTCTAAGGAAAGGGGGAAATCTAATGAGTGGGTTGGGTAATTGGCCTTGTAAATTGGGGAGAAAATTGGATAAAAATTGTAAATAAAATGTATAAAAATTTAGAATTTGCCAAAAAATAAAAAAAAAATTTATAGGACCCCTCCAGTTTTGCGCTGGAGCTACCTGGCTAGTCATGAACTTTACGTTGCCTAAAATCCTTTTTTTGGTTTCAGACTTCTATTAAACTATAAAAGTTCAAATATTAAGCAAAACTAAAGCAAGCTTCACATACCATAAATGTGCCGACTAGTCAACAACATATAGGCCAAAGGCTAAAAGTGTGTAAATGCGATTTTTCAAGACCAGTCTGTGTGTTTAAGTACTGCTGACCGCTGTATATTCTCTGTGTAAGCACTGGGTTTGTGTACTTTACAGCACACAACGTTTTGAAGCCCCAGATGTTGAGGCTGCAGTAGAGGTTCTGGTGTGTGGAGTCAGTGCAGTCTCCGGTGTGTAGTTACGCAGGCTGAGACGGTTCTGATGGTGCTGTCTCGGAGTGTGTGTGTCTCTTCATTGCTGTTACTGTGGTTGAATCCTCCAGAGGGGGTTCTGTGTAAACCAAGAAAGTGATTCAGAGCTCAGCAGGGAGAGCTGTGTAGTGTATCTGTACACTCCTCACATCTGGATTCGTGTGTAACATGCATTTTTATCATCCTTTACATCCTTTATAGGAAACAAACGTATTCATGGCATTTTCTTCACATTCTATAGCACAATATTTCTTATTATGAGCTGAATTAATATTTGGGAAACATCTATAATCTATAAAATGGTCTGTAACTAGACCTGTCATGATAACCAATTATTTGTCCCAGAAAATTATTTTAAGAGCATTTTATGTCATTGATATTTTGATAATAGCCTATCATAACACTGCAGTTACACCCATGACTTTTAATGAGCTATGTACTGTGCAATATTGGTATAAATAAGACATATTTTATTTTTTGCACTATATGGCGCACCTAAAATCTTTTATTTTTCCAAATATCGTCAGTGTGCCTTTTAATCTGGTGTGCTTTATGTATGAATTCTACCAGTCAAGTTGTAGGGATCAGAAAAGCCACTCCAATAAATAACAGAGCATAAGGGAGTTAGTGCTGCTAACCGTGGCTGGATAGCGCTGCTAACCGGGTCTGGCTAGCACTGCTAACTGGGGCTGGGTAGCGCAGCTAACTCGGGCTGGCTATGCTGCTAACCACAGTTGGCTATTCTGCTAACCAGGGCTGGCTGGAACTGCTAACCAGGGGTTTCTAGCTCTGCTAAATGGGGCCGGGTAGAGCTGCTAACTGGGGCTGGCTAGAGCTGCTAACCAGGGGTTTCTAGCACTGCTAACTCGTGCTAGCTAGAGCTGCTAACTCTGGCTGGCTAGAACAGCTAATGGGGGCTGTCTAGCACTGCTAGCTGTTCTGTAAAGCTGCTTTGTGACAACATCAGTTGTAAAAAGTGCCATATAAATAAATTTGATTTGATTTTTGATTTAGTGCTGCTAACATGTGCTTTCTAGCGCTGCTAACCGGGGCTGCCTAGCACTGCTAACCGCACCTGGCTATGCTGCTAACCTCGGTTAGCGCTCACCTCTGGACAAAATACTGTAATTCTAAGCTTACTGTAAATAAACAGAAGCTCTTCACTCACCCAAATAAACAGTTTTCAGTCTGTCTAGATTAACATCCAGCGCTCGTTTGACTTTAAAAGACAATGTTTACAGGTCACATGTTTACAGGTTTACAGTTTTGTTTACTTAAGAAGGAAAGGAAAACATGGCAATACCCTTGCTCAATTCAATGTAGGTACCCTTACTAGTGTCGTTTAATACACTTTATAATCCGGTGCACATTATGTAGATAAATAGACCAGAAAATAGACTTTCACTGCACCTTATAACCTGGCGTGCTTTATAGTCTGAAAAATAGAGCAAATAATATAAAACCACTGTTCGCTGTGGGTAGTAATGATCGTGACCGGCAGCATCTGGCTAGAATTGTCTGTTCAAACAGACGAATGCATGTCCTGCAGGTCAGTGCAGCATCCTTTAGCTTCTTCAGTGGGGGACTAGACCTTCACAAAAGTCATGAGATATAATAGCTCCTGTCCCACGAGTCCCATGTGGCATGTCATTGTACAAAAAATTACAAAATTTACATAATGCTGAATTTGTTAATTAGATGTTAATCTATGTTGATTGTCCACAAGCAGGTAGTGGTAGTGGTGTTATCCACTGCGCCATACCAACTATGCCATTGAACAGAATGATTGAATTTTCCCTTCACTTCCATTTCTGTTCAGTGTTTAATGTTATGTTATGGCTGTGCTAATGCTCAGTAGTGGGTCAAACAGAGCATTGCATAGCTGCTAACAGTTGTGTGACCCCACCGTCTGTGTGTGTGTGTGTGTGTGCTCAGCTCTCGCACTGAGCACCACTTCCTCCCAGAGCAGTGGGGAACGCCACTCTGTAATTTTCCATCTATTTTTACGCGGCAGGAGGAAGACAAACACACACACACACACACACACACACACACAAACAGACGCACACAAACTGAGCTGGACTACCTCATGTGTCCACTGTGAAACCTTGGCAACAGTCCAGGTGTTCCCCTCAACACACACTGTGCACACGTATAGTGTACACTGCATGCACACACACACACACACACACACACACATATCACCATATTTAAGTTTGTGTGTGTTGTGGGGTGGCACATATAAGGCAGCAGAGAGAGGTTAGAGAGAATTGTCTCAGAGCAGATGTGAACAGAGCAACATTGTCTGAGCGCCTGAGCATTTGGTCCACTGCCAGTGTATGCGTGCGTGTGCGTGTGTGTGTGTGTGTGATCAAATCGTGTGTAATGGTTTCCATAAAGGGGTTGAAACCTACTGTGTGGATAAAAGCATGCTGGGCTTCTGTTGTTTCTAACTGCATACAGAGAGCGTCCACACACACACACACACACACACAAACACACACAAACACGCACACACATATCTCAAGGTCCAGCTCCCATACATCCAACTGGCAGATAATAAAACTATTCTTATCATCAAAGAAATAGTTGCAAAAATAGTTGCATCACTCAGAAGGAAGTGTAGGATTGCAATTCTATTGGGTAGGAAGAATAAAGTTAACAGGAAAAATAAATAAAAAAGATTAAAGATTCAGAGCCCTATTTTAGTGATCTATAAAGCACTGGTCAATTGCGGATTGTTGATTTAGGGCATGTCAATGTGTCTTTTGTATCGTTAGGGTGCTTGAAACGTGTAAAAGGCATTTACTAATTCTGCCATTCACTAATGGTGCCAGGTGTCATTCCCTTTAAGAGCCAGAGGTGCTCTGACTTTGGCGCGTTTGTATCCTAACAGCGTGGCACTTTGCGCGTCTCGGCAGAGAATACTGACCTGCTCGTTCACACTGTGAAGATACACTAGCAGCTCATTTAAAGGATCAGTAATGTTATTGTATTCTTTATTCTGTGCATTGTTGAGTTAAAGTGCGTCCATGTGTGTGATTTTATTGTAGTAATATATCACCATTTATTTTAAGCATGTCAAGTTGCCTAGTACTGTTAGTAAAACGTTTGTCAATGTTTTGTCATAACCTTTACACTACTATATCTTATTTAATTGCATATAATTCAGCAGACATGCTACTGTTATTCCCTTTAGATGCATAGCTAAGCAGACATTCTTCAGTCACGTTTCAGTGTAAATGAAAACCCTACAGCTCCTTCATTGTATTCTGCTGTGTAATCATTTGCATTTTGAGATAACCCCTCCTTTCTTGGGCTAGCATGGGACATATGTGAGTACTAGATAAAGAACCAGACTCTTAGGGTTAGCCGGTTAGTCTTTAGCCTAGCATAGACATATATGATTCGGTTTACTCTCACTATAGTTATAGGTATAGTTTGAATGAATTATAATATGTGAATCCAGCAGTTCTGTTGTGTTGAAATTTCATAACAAATTATGGGTTCCTTTGACTGAGTTTCTTCCTCTTAAAGGGAGTTTTTCCTTGCCACCGTGTCACCATAAAAATTGGCATCTCTGTGGTGCTGCTCATAAGAGGCATGGACCTGTTTTTCTCTGTAAAGCTGCTTTGTGACAACTTTTGTTGTAAAAAGCGCTATATAAATAAAATAGAATTGAATTGAATATAGCACATTTTCATGTTCTTTAACAAACTTCAGTCCTGCGGCTTTCTGCAGATTTGTTAGCAACACCTTTGTTCTTGGACGCCGTTCATGGAGGTTGACTTCATGTAAGGTTTGGCACACGGCCTCAGCATTCACAGAGAGGCCAGTTACTGCTGATAAGACTGGTGCTAAGACTGAAGCACTGGCCCATCTGTTTTTCACTGCAGGGTTGTGTAAATACTGTGTTAGGGTGTGTGTAAATACAGTGTAACTGTATGACAGGGATGATTTATGATTTTACAATATATTTGGCAACATTTTAATCAGACTTCCCCAGAAGTCTATTTTCTGGTCTATTTTCATACATAAGGTGCATTATGTGACTCTAGTAAGAAACAGGGGTGTTGCCATGTTTTCCTTCTATTTCAGCAGATGTAAAGCCTGTAAAGCTAAGCTAAGTTAAGTAAACAAAACTGTAATCCTCAAAAAAAAAAGACTAAATGAGTGCTGGATGTTAATCTGCACAGTTTTCTCTCCTTAAACTGTTTATTTGGGTGAGTAAAGCGCTTCCGTTTATTTACAGTAAGCTTAGATTTCCAGCTAATGCTGTTTAACAGCGCTACACTGAGGAACCCTGAGCATTACAGTAAGCCAGGGCGATATTAGCTAGCGGTTCATCCCACGTACCTTGTTTTACCACAGTAAACATGAAGGTTACAGTCTGATATAGATATATAGGGAAATAGCAAGCATTTAATGTGGTTAGTGGCTAATTCTAATGCTGCTGTAGCATTTCTAGCTGGGTTTAGCAGCAGGCTACAGTCTAATATACTCACCTCTGAACGAGGTGAACGAAGAGATAGCGCTTAGCACGATTAGCGGCTAATGCTAATACTGCTCCAGCAATTCTCTAGTCTTGGGTCTCCAGTCTTGAGTGCTGGAGAACTAAACTGGAACTCCTGTATAATGCTGTACTTCAGTGGATTAGCTTTACTTCTCCTTACAACCTGACTGGTAAAATTCATAGGCTCACTGACTAATTTTGGGAAATCTAAAGGATTTTTACGTTCTTTTACCAGTTTCCATGTTTCTAACCCTTTAACATTTGGTTTCATACTCCTACATGTCCTACATGCGATATGAAGCCATGATAAAATGCGATGGAAATGTATACAACATATGTGAATGTAATGATGATATATGTAAGTGACTGCAGTATTGGATTAGATTACATCGACAGCCCTGTTATAAATACATACATTTCTTGTAGCTTGTAGTTAGTAAGTGCTGTATACTGCTATTAAAGGAAAGGTACATTCAAGACCAATAGGCTTCTGTTAAACAAACAAACAAAATACAGACGTGGAATTCTACTGTGATGTATTTTATGACGTGTTCAGAGGGACAGAGAGACAGACACAAAGGGTGAGTGAAAACCGAAGAGAAAGAGAGAGAGAGTGAGAGACAGAGTATGAGTCATTGAATTCTGAAGTGTATGCATGCAAGAGAAAAGGGAACAGAGACAGAGAGAGAATGTTAATGCTGTGCAGATGTTAATGAGGCAGTTAGACAGATTAAAGAATAAGAGAGGTGGACACCCCAAAAACTGAAAAAAAGAGCATATATATATAAAATAGAAAAGTGACTTGTTGATTGGAAAGAAACAGAGGTGGATAAGGGGTGTGGAGTGCTGTTATTTCACACCGTTTCTGAGAAGGAGACGGAAGTTTCCGGCAGTGGAAAAGCACCTCGGTGATGTCAGAGAGCAGTTTTTAGGCCAGCGACTGAATTCGCTGTATTATAATGAGAAACAGGCCAGCACAGGGCCACCAAAGCTTCCATATGGCGGGCTGAGGCGGAGAGGACGAAGTGCCGCTAACAATAATTCCCTGTGTTGGGGCATGTGGAGCGCCAATATTTACATACGAGCAAAGCCACAACCATGCAGGGAACACACTCAGCGCTGTGTTCATGCTTTAGGTAACAGTTTGCTTGAAGACCTTCATCTGATATCATAATTTACAGTCTTAAGGGGTACATAGACGATGTTAATGGAGAACTCTGGTGTAAATTGGCTTTTAGTGTAGTAAAACATGATAAAGAGTACTAACCTTCGTTGAATAGCACACCTCCGCTCTCTCACAGCTTTCTAAGATCCAGTAATTTTGTGTTTTTTGCCCAGTGCTTCTTACAACAGACGCTTAGGTGCATAATTTGCCCAGATAAATCGCTTTTTCCACCGTTATCCAGGTTCAAAATAGCTCCACACCTCATTGGTAAAATCAGGAGAGCCGTGAGGTTAAAAAGGAGGCATTAATAACTTTAAAAGAGCCGAAGAAGCTTATTAAAAACCACTGTTTACAACCAGTAGCGTTAGCTAGATTAGTACAGTGATGGCAGCGCCCCGAGATTAGCTAATGCTATGGGTTGTAAACAGTGTTTTTAATAAGCTTCTTGTATACTCTTAAAGTTATGTATGCCTCATTTTAAATATCAGGGCTCCCCAGATTCTACTAAGGAGGTGTGAAGCTACTTTGAGACTGGATAACAGTGTAAAAAACAATTTATCTGCAGGGGCATGTGGATGCCCCGAAGCATCCAGTGTAAAGAGTGCTGGGCAAAAAGTACAAAATTACTGGATCTTGGAAAGCTGCGGGAGAGTGGAGTTGGGCTATTTAACAAAAGTTAGTACTCTTTATCATGTTTTAGTACACCCAAAGTCAACTTTACACTGGGGTTCTCCTTTAGGACCGTTTTGAACTGGAATGAGTGGATAAGACACAGCAGTGCTGCTTGAGATATTAAACACTTCAGTTTCAGTGTTTTGCTGGACTGAGAATAGTCAGCTATAGTCGAACTGTCCCTTTTCTACTGTCAAACTTGGTGGTGGTAGCTTCATTGTCTGGGAAAACATGAGTGCTGTCAGCACCGGGGAGCTGAATTCCAACATTTCCTGTGATATTCTGAAGCAGAGCATCATTCCATACCTTCGGAAACTGGCTTGCATAGCAGTTTTCCATATCAGGATGACAACTGCCCTGCTGAGGAAGCTCAATTTCATTGCACACAGAAACACTATAGGATGGCCAACACAGATTGAGCTTCTACAAGATGGAGGAGCTATGTTGGAGAGTCCTATTTTAGCGATCTATAGTGCACCGCTCAATTGCTGATCATTAAGCCTGGTTAAGGATGTGTCGGATTGTTTTTGGTATCATAAGAGGGGAAAAAATATGCCATGTATTAATTCTTTTAATCAATCATGTGTGGGTTTTTAGGAGCACCTATAGGAATGGACTTCCACACTTAACTGTTGTCATGGTTTTAATCAGTCAGTAGCGCACCTGTGTTTTCCTCCCCCAAAATACCAATATGCCAGAACCTGAAGCTGTACCTGAACACACCTCACTTCCAGACCACCACACGATTTATTCGATTTATGTTGATTTATTCTTTATCTCCGATGCTATTTTAACGGTGCAGGTGCAAGGCGTGAAAATAGACTGTTGACAGGGTGTAAGATAGCAAAGAGCATTGCGACGCACCTTGCGCAGGGTGTGCGATAGGGCCTGGAGTGTCTAATAGGGACAGTGGACAGCGAGAAGACAGTGTTTAAGAACTCCAGCAGCACTGCTGTGTCTGATACACCACCACCATTCCAGCCAGTATCACTGCAGTGCGGAGAATAAATCACCCACCACCCAAATGATAATGATAACAGCTGCTCTGTGGACCATTAAAGCAAAGGAAGCAGAAGGACTACAGTCCAACAGTAGTTATATATGTTATAACATAGATAATATTGTGATTTGGCTGTATGTAGGTGTATGTATATATATATATATATATATATATATATATATATATATAAAATCTGTGTGTGTCTGTTTGTGTGTGGGAGCTACTCATGAGACTGGCAATAAGAGGCCGAGCATGGCCTTCTTTCAGAGCATATAATTAGAACAGATATCACATGACCAGACAGAAACAGAGAGCTAGTTACAAACACACACACACACGAACACACACACACACACTAAACCCACACATTCTTTTCCTTATAAACAGAATAGCCTATATTCTGCAGGGCGCTAAATGCTCGGAGGAGGCTGACGCTCTACACTAGACCAGACTGTGGAGAATCATTTCTGTCCAGTTTTATTTGTATCACACTTTATTAAACTGATCATATCCGTCGTAAAATCCGATTGGCTGAACCTCGTTCAAGGGCACTGTAAAACAAACATGTAGTAGGACCACGCCCACACATCAGTTTAGTGCTGCATTATTGCGGCAAGTATAATACAGTATATGAAATAACCTTTGATTGTTACGTCGCTTGGCAACCGTATCCTACTGTTAACGGGCTTCGGCGCTTGGCGCAGTCATTTTTTGTCGCCGTTTGTATTCAGCTGAGTTGTTTATTGAGTGTTGCTGTATTTCCTCATAACAGCATAACAGAGGAAGGAACACTGAGGAACCAGAACTTAAAAGGGGAACCCATCCTCTTGGACACAACAACAGATAGTGAAGTTATGACATATGAGACTCATGAGATTATGTTGTTCCATATATGAATTTGGACTGTGAAATCAATAATGTGACGAGGTTTGTGACCATGGTTGACCAACACAACACAACACAACATTATGAACAAAATAATACAGTTTTATTCGATTTGTAGTGTTGTATTCAGAAATACTCAACTTGATTTGCTTTTAGTCAAGATTCTCACAACGAAAATTTGGTTAATTTGGACCCCAAATACACGTTCCTGAGGAAGCTGAAGGTAAAGGTTATGAACTGACCAAGTAATCTTTAGACCTAAACCCAATTGAGCATCTGTGAGGCATCCTCAAGCTTCAGGTGGATGAGCGCAAGGCGCATTGGCGCTCTGACACCCACCAGTTAGTTTTGTGGTGTCGTCATTGAAGAGTGGAAGAGGATTTCAGTGGCAACCTGTGAAGCTCAAGTGCTCTAGTAAACTTCATGCCCAAGAAAGTTAAGGCAGTGTTGGACAAAAATAATGGTGGCCATAGAAAATATTAACAGTTGTCCCTTGTCTACAGTCAAGCATGGTGGTGGTAGCATCATGGTCTGGGGCTGCAAGAGTGCTGCCAGCTCTGATGAGCTGAACTCCAACATCTGTCATCATTTGATCAAATCATTTGATTTAATAATTGATACTGTGATGTAAAGATAGGTGCCATTTTTAAAACTCTCAAAAGCAGAAATATTGCTTAAGGGTATTTGTAAATTGTTTTATGCCTGCAAACATGTGGCTTTTTCTGTCACGGGGGTATTTCACTCACTTTCCAGTGGTGCGCACCAGAATTATAATTGCTACTTCAACTTCCTTGTTTTTCCTTGTTGTTCATTTTTATTGTTGAATAATTTGAATGATTATTTATTGCTATTAGGATGTAAAGAATATGATACAACAACTAAATAATACAAATCACCTACAGCTGGAGCTTTAAGTGTAATTTTAAAGCACTTTAAAGGAGAAATCCGGTGTGAAATTTTTGAGACTTTTTTTTCCGTCATTTAAAACAAGGCACTGAGAATTAGCCAGTGCACAGATAGTTTAGATAGCTTAGTCACTCATGTTTGTTTATGTAACCAGTCCTAATGCATGTCAGAGATGAGGGAGTGTCTGAATTTGTCAGTCATTTATTCATTGTCAAACTCGCTTAATCAGGAACCAGAGCCAAACCCAGCAGCCATCGGGCAGAAGACTGACAGACACAACTACAGACACACAGTCACTCACACACACTTAGGGAAAATATCTAAATTAAATATTCCAACTCTATAAAGTGCAATACAAATTTAAAAGGAAGAAGGGTGGAGTAGCCAATCAGGTCTCACTAGAACTGAAGCTAAAAAAGAACAAGATATGAATGTAAGAATCAATATTGTAGTTAAAATCCTTCAGGAAAGACCAAAATCAAATCTAATAAGGTAATAATAAGATAAACAAGACTAATATCATGTTATACGCAATTTTAAAGGAAGTCAGTTAAGCAATAGTGAGTGCTATAATGTGTAATATTGGCACTGCTGAGATGCGGTCGTAGGCATTAGGCTGCAGTTTTCAGTCAAAACTGAAGCACTTTACTCATCCAAATAAACAGTTTTCAAGAGAGAAATCTGTGTAGATTAAAGTCCAGTGCTCGTTTAACTGATATAATATATTTTTTTAAAGAATTAAATTTTTGTTTACTTCGGCGCCCCCCAGCGGCAAGACCTGTGGAATTACAAGACCATACACCTTACATTCATCTTAAAATACCCTATATTAACTGGAAAATATATATATACGCTTAAGCTTTTATTTTAATGATAACTCTTAACCTGATATTAGTGGCTGATAATTTGTGTAATAATGCGAATTATTTTTGAATTGCTGGGTTTATTTATTTGTGTGGACCCCGTCTTTGCCTGAGCTACCTATTGTTCCTTCACTGTGTCTATGGGATCCAGCGGCTTCCAGTGGTGTTTAATGACATCGCATTTGGTTTGTATTTGGCTTGTAAGCGCTGCATCGTTGCTAGTTTACTTCTATGTGACGGAGTAATGCATGGAGAGTTTCGGTTACAGTGCATTACCGGCTGATAATGTCACTAATAAAACACCTCTCAGCCAATCACATTGCAGGGTCAGAACTAACTGTGGTATAATGTGAAATAAACATTTATTCCAAGCATTTCTATTGGTCTATTCGTCAGTACTTATTTATGCAGAAAACTAAAAGTGAACCCAAAAAAATGTTTAAAGATGCATGTTTTTCATTGGACAGCATTGGGTACTCAGACCTCCTCTCAGTAACCGGATTCAGGTTGGTTTGTAATGATTTTCCCGGCTGTGGAAGATGTTGCTCTCTGAGCGTAGAGATCTGGTTGGGCTCGTGGCGGCGGGGAACAGAAGCGAAGGAGAATGTGGTATGAGGTCATAGCGGAAGCTGAGGAACTTCAAACAGAGGCCAAAGGAATGTTCCAGTGGGTTTCAGTAACTTCAGGCTGGGTAGGAGCAGCAGAACTGTGGGATCCTCTCACTCTCCTACAGTATTCAGACCCTCAGCACTAAAAAACAAACCTCATTTCCATTTCCCTTCAGAACCGCCTACAAACACAAACAACTACAGTCTAAAATAAATTTGACCTCTGTTTTTAACCCATTCTTGCAGTAAACACATAAAACACACTTAAACACATATTCTAGGGCTGGGCAATATACAGCTCTAAAAATATTAGTTTCCTTTACCTAATTGAAAACCTCTGGAATATAATCAAGAGGAAGATGGATGATCACAAGCCATCAAACCAAACTGAACTGCTTGAATTTTTGTACCAGGAGTAAAGGCATAAAGTTATCCAAAAGCAGTGTGTAAGACTGGTGGAGGAAAACATGCCAAGAAAACATGGGTGAAACCTGTGATTAAAAACCAGGGTTATTCCACCAAATATTGATTTCTAAACTCCTAAAACTTTATGAATATAAACTTGTTTTATTTGCATTATTTGAGGTCTGAAAGCTCTGCGTCTTTTTTTTGTTATTTCAGCCATTTCTCATTTTCTGCAAATAAATGCTCAAAATGACAATATTTTTATTTGGAATTTGGGAGAAATGTTTGTAGTTTATAGAATAAATCAGCAATGTTCATTTTACTCAAACATATACTTATCTATAGCAAAATCAGAGAAACTGATTCAGAAACTCTTAATCTCTTGGTCTCTTAATTCTTCTGCTTCCTTTTGCAGAGCTGTATTGTAAATATGTACATATTAATTTATTTGTTTAATCAAAAGGTTTGTAGAAACATCAGAAGTGAAGGAAAGGTATGACAACTTTATTTGACAATCGCAAACAACATAAGTTTGCAGTTTTCTGAGTTAATAAAATACGTCATGTCACATATCATGGGACTGAAAGTAGCTTAATGATTTTTGCCATGTTTTCCACTTTTCTCAAACTCATTACTTTTGGTATATTCTTCTGTTCATGGATGTTTCAAGGCATTGAATGAATTTTGCCATTTATTCAGAGTAAATGATCCAAAGTACTTTCCACTTCTGGCTTTTCTCTTCCTTCCTCTCCTTTTTTTTTCTGGCTTCACGATTGCTGACGTTTCATATTTTGCCGGCTGCAGGAATCACTAACCTGGCTGGCTGGCTACTGTCAGGAACTAGTGGGAGGGGCCTCCTTAAGGGGGATTTCAATAAGAGAAAAGTAATGCAAAGCATTTCTTGGCAACCTTTGAGTGTGCAAAAAGGCCCAATATGGGCAAAGTTTTGAATCTGGGTATTAAACCCACAAGGTTATTATTAGTAACCCAGTGCTCTGACCGCTGAGCCACCATGGCCCAGATACCTGCTTCAAACACAGACACCTGCTGTGACATAGATAACCCATTTTTTACGTGTGAATTTAAATTCTGCTACATGAATTCTTCTGTAAATAACTTGCAAAATGAGCAAAAACATCGCAAGACAGATGACAGACAAATCACGTCCATCAGAATAACATGTGTCATGTTGAAATATTAATAACTATTGTATCATGGTAGAGGGTTGCCAGGACAGTTTTATTCACATTCTAGTTTAAAGTCAACACATCAAATAAGCAGTACTCATCTCTCAGTTGACAGTGTGCAAAGGGCATGTCTAAATCTACACACTCGCCTGAAAGTATATAAGCATAGTGTAGTTAAATGATCTCAAATAAGTATTATGTGGTGTATTACACCGTTTGGCATAGTGTTAATTATATGCACTATGGGTCAAATTTTTTAAAACACCTTTCCCTTTATTATTATTTTTTCTTCAGGTCCAGCCAGTTACTGGAAATGGTACAAAATCAATTGTACAAAATGTAGCAATGGAAATAAACTAAGCTTTGGAAATACAGTAGTTTAAAAAAATGTAAATTTACACACAGCACATTCACACTTTCATCAAAATAACTAGAATATGACACAGAACTCTGTAACTATTAAAAGTAGATATTTTTCTTTAGAGAAATTATAGATAAAGCCAGAGAGCAGTGAGTACTCTTTCCTACGCCTTTATAAGACTCTGGAGAAAAACCAAAAAACTGGAGAAAACTGCTACAGGAAGACGTCTGGCTGACTCACATGGCAACAGCTTTAGCCTTTAGCCTAGCTTAACATGAGTGGACTAAGACTCAGTTTCAGCAGTGAAGAGAAGAATTCGAGGTCTGACAGAAGAAGTGTTTAGTTGGAATATCTCACCAACCGTAGGACCCAGAGAACCATGGAATAAAAATGTATTTTGGGTATGAAGATGAAAATGCTAAAGTTAGAATAAAAAAACAATATGAATTATTTAAAGAACTTAATTTATTCTAAGAAGGTTTTTATAGGGTAGCGTTTTTTCTGTGAATTAAAAAGAAAACCCACAAAATAAGTCATCCAAACAGTTTATTAAATACAAAACATACCACAACAGACAAGCAACATTAAGCTCTACTGCACTTGGTGTTTGTACATTTTTTTTTTTTTTGGCTGTAAAAAATACCTTTTCATACAGGTGTATTTTACTCACTTTCCAGTGGTGCGCACCAGAGCTATAAGTGATCCTGTTTAGCCTTCTTGTGGAGAAAGTGCTGAATCGTTAAGCAAGACTACAAGACAGTTCTCTTGATCTTTCCAGACCTCATCCTGACCTCTTTCCTCACTCGTGTTAACTGCGTTTTGTTTTTTTTACTATGACGGCTCTGTATTCTCCCCTGTGCATCATAACCTAACTATACATAACTTCTATTGTGAATACACATGTAGCACAGCCTACAGGAGGCTTCCTCTTTTGTGTCTGGCTCCTTTCAGTGCTTCTTCCTGTTGATGTTAAAGAGTTTTATCCTGCCTGGTGGTCATTAGGGGGTCCGGGCCGGGCTTCTGTGTAACTGCCTTTGGGAACAGAGTCTGTTATGCAGATGAGGCTGAATGGAATCAGATGTTTTAAAGCAGAGGTGGCTGATCTGCGCCGGCGCGGAGAAGCGAGAGATGCGCATCAGCAGACGTCCCCCACGGCAGCACAACGAGCAGTTAGGCACCTGCTTATCTTCAGTCCCCTCGCACTGCTGAGAGCCCCAGACCACCCTTCACACGCCACACACGGCCCAATCTGCTCCCCCCACCCAGCTGTCTATCTCCAGCACACGCCGCTGCAGGAGACGGGCCCGCTCTCATATTACGCACACTCACAGCTTCTACAGCTGACATCATCACAGACCCGGCATGAACCCAGCTGTGTGTGTGTGTGTGTGTGTGTTTCTTTGTGTTTATGCTTTAAACTCATCAGGGTCGTTTTCCGCTGTTCACTAAGCTACAGACTGGCACTGGGTCTGTGTTTTGTGGAGGTACAGTTTATTCATGCTTATTATGACACTGGTCTTTACACGGCTTATAGATGCAGCAGAGCTGAGCAGCCAATTATAATGTGTGTTTGTTTGTTTGTGTGTTTGTTTGCTGTAAAATGTGAGAATCTCAACCAGTAGAGTGTTTTAAGTTCCTAATATATATATAACTTATACTATAACTATACTGTTATTTTGCGTTTTTATTATTACTATGACTGCGCATTGCTAAGCACTGTGTGTTTATGGAGGAGCTATTGGATAAAGCAGCTATTAGTCAAATGTTCAAACACCCGTTCGCATCTAGAGCAACCTACCGTCCATAACCATGCCATTATATTACATTACATTATGCATTAAAAAAAATATATATATATAAAATATGTTACGTTATAATTGGATTTATGCAAATACATTACTTAGCAACCACCTAGCAACACCATAGCAACCAGCATGAATACCATAACAACATTTTAGCAGCCATCTGGTAACACCTTAGCAACCACCACAGATGCCATAGCAACATCATAGCAACCGCCTAGCAACCACATAGCAACCCCCATAGCTAGCGATGCAAGCCATTTTGCTGCACGCTCATCCTGCGTTTCCTTCAGGATATTCCCTTTTCTAGTTCTTTCTGAACCCCCTTTGGAGACACCCATGGCTGCATTCCAAACCACACACTTCTATACTACATTAGAACACACTGTTTATGATAGTAGTGTATTGATTTGGAACACAACAATTCCAGTTTCATACAAAGGTTTTAAGTTATTTTTCTTTCTTTCTATCTTTTGTTTTCATTTCTTCCGGCATTTTTATTTCCTTTTCTTTCCTGTTGTTCTTTCTTTGTTTAACTCTATCTTCTTTCTTTTTTTCTCCCCTGTTCTTATTCTTTCTTTCTTTCTTTCTTCCTTTCTTTCTTTCCTTTCAGTGTACAGACAGTATAAGGTCAACTAGACATAGCTGAGTAATTTACCACCACTAGTAGAGTAGAGAAGGCCAATTTGGACACTGAAATGTATATATTGACTGATTAGGTACAGAGTACAGGCCACTGTGTGTCAATCTGGCAACCCGCGTGGAGCTTCGCATCTAGAGCAGAAAACTGTATCCAGTGTTGAAGCTAAAAAGACAATCAGTGATTGGCTCAAAAAACACAGAACGATCCATCTCTGCTTGAATTCTTTCTATTTAATTATTTCTTTCTTTTTTATATACTTTTTTCATTCTTTATTTCTCTCTTTGCATCTGTCACACTGTTACTCTGTTACTCTTTCTTTTCCTCATTTTTCTTTTTCGCTCTCTATCCCTTCCCTTCTCACTGTTTGTTTTTGTCCATCTTCCCTCCTCTTCCTCCTGTTCCTCTTCCTTCACTTCTTTGTCATTTGATCCCTTCCTATCCCTTTTCCCTCTCTCTGTCTCTGTCTCTCTCTCCCTCTCACACACTCACACTCACGCATGCATGCTGTCAGTATCACGTTCCAAAATTCCAGGCAAGATTTACTTTCATTCACCTCTGCCTTTCATTTCTGACTCACTAAACCCACCTAACACACACACACACACACACATGTATGTCTGACATTGATACATCTGTTAAATGTGAAGTTAATTAGACCGGGGTTAAGTGCTGGAGACTCTGTGCTACATACCACAACTCTGAAACTGTTAGCAGTAATTACTTCAGCTTCTGTCACCTATTTCACACAAACACACACACACACACACACGTGCATGCACGCACGCAGCGATTGCCCATATGCACTGTGGGTTCTGTATCACTGTAAGATTATACAGGTGCCTGTGACAGATTACTACAGGATTATGGCAATTAGCCAGATTACAGAAACTACAATTTGGCCAGTCCAGTGTAGCACAACAGGATTATCCTCACTCTCTCGCATTCTCTCTCTCTTTCTCTCTCTCACTTTTTCTTATTCTTTCTCTTTCTCTCTTATGTTCTGTCTTGTTGTTCAGTGATGCTTTTGTATTTAATACTGTAATCTGGGCACTGCGTTATGCATTCAGCTTTGATGCTAATTGGTGAGGCATAACTTCCATTGCTAGTTAGCTTCATTAGTTTGCGTTGTAGCCCCTGTGAAAAACAAACACAGCCTGTCTTTCTTATTGACTTCATTGGAGGTAGGCGAACGCAAGCTATGAATGATGGTTCCCAACTTTGGTCCTGTAGGCTGATCAACTTATTACCCAGTGCAGGACCAGGGTTGAGGAACATTGCATAGGAACTTTGTTGAGGGGAGCATCATAGCCCCCACCACAACTTCCTGTCCGTCCAGGGTATTGAACCTGCAGCCTTCCAATCCCAGGCCCAAATGTCTAACCGTTAGCCCCTAAAATCTTATGGCCAATGTGGGACTTGAAGCCACAACCCTGAGATTAAGAGACTCATGCTCAGATCTGACCTTCACCAACATGATACCCTAGGCAAGATTTTGGCTTATGTCCTGTTTTCATTTTTAATACGTTGAAAATGCAGGGCTGGAGCCGCAATGCTTATAGACACAGCAGCCAGGCTCAACTTGGTTGGATTGGGATAGTCGTAGGTCTAACAGCCAGTCTCAGCTGGGTTGGATCCAGAATGTTAACATATACAGCAACTTGGCTCTATATATTTAAGATTAGCTGTGTTAGCTCTGGTGCAAACTGCTGACTTCAGCAGGGTTGGAGCCACAGTGTTAACAGACACAGCATAAAGGCTTAGCGGGGTTTGGGCAGGTTAGCCACAATGCTAAAATACATCCTTGTTGCGGTTGGAGCCATAATGCTACCAGACACAGCAGTTGGATTCAGCAAGGTTGGAGCTAGCAGCATCTTAGCAACAACCTACCAAGATCTTAGCAAGCACCAAGCAAAACTCTAGCAGCCCTCTTATCTATAGAAGAGCTACACCTTAGCAACCACATATCAACACCTATGCATCCAAAAGCTCTACCAGAGCGATATCTTATCAGCCACCTAAAAAAAATTGGCATACAAAACCCATATACTGCTGCAGCACTGGTGAACCACACCAGTTTGTTACTTTCTCTTAAATAGAACCCCCAGATTTCCCTTTGAACTCAACAGGGCTCAGCAAGTCTGGGGCATGTTAGCCACAATGCTAACAGAGGTCCTTGTTATGGTTGTAGTAACAGTGTTAACAGACATAGTATTAGTGCTCAGCAGGGTTGGGGCATGTTAGCCACAATGCTAACAGAGGTCCTTGTTATGGTTGGAGTAACAGTGTTAACAGACATAGTATTAGTGCTCAGCAGGGTTGGGGAATGTTAGCCACAATGCTAACAGAGGTCCTTGTTATGGTTGGAGTAACAGTGTTAACAGACATAGTATTAGTGCTCAGCAGGGTTGGGGGATGTTAGCCACAATGCTAACAGAGGTCTTTGTCATTGTTGGAGTAACAGTGTCAACAGACATAGCATTAGTGCTCAGCCGGGTTGTGACTGGTTAGCCATGATGCTAACATTCGCACTTCTGAACTCAACCTCACTGAACACCTTTAGGAAGAACCATAACAGAGACTGTGAACCTCACAAATGATGTTTGGACAAAACCTTGCCTCCTATAGGAATAAGGTGTAATGTAGTGTCTTAGAAGATAAAGGTGTTCATAAAGAGAGGGTGGTTTGCTGACGTACTTACACTTATTATGCATTCGTTCGGCATATCAAATATTGCTGAGTTTAATTTCGAGCAGCACCTCAGTTTTCCCCCGTTCGCTCTCAAATTATGACCGAGGGGTTTTTATACAGTGTCTGTTTTGTAATTCTGATCAAAGTAAAAGGTTCAGTCAGAGAGAGAGAGAGAGACCTCTGTTGCTAGGTAACCGTCGCTGTGACAGACACGACAGTTGAACAAAGTGGTGCATGGAGAGCTGGCCACTGCTTGCATGTGTGTGTGTGTGTGTGTGGGTGTGTGTGCACACATTTGACCTTTACACAGTATTTCAAACTCCTTCATTAGATAATTCTCCACTAAAGGCGTTGAGCTACCGTGGCTAGTTTGATCTCAACTAGACCACCATAAGCTGCTTTCAGGGGTGGGCAACATAACAGTATTGATACTTACTTAATGCAATTTTTTTGGTCGCATCACATTGCATACAATAGTTTGGTTTATATTACAATGCGCTCACTGACAAAAAAAAAAAAAAAAAAAGCATGCAGTATTGTCTCCGGCAGATATGTAAATGATTATAGGTGTGTTCTGATTGGACAGTGGGTCTTAGCACAAGAGGATATAAAAGTGCTTCCCTTGCTGCCCTATAAAAAGGCTCTCAGAGGCTTTTTTTGGGCAGTGTAGCTCTTGGTGAAAGATTGTTGACTGCTAGACATACCTCTACGATGCAGTGGTGTAATGAATTGAAACCTGGGTTTCTACAGACTAGAACCGCAATGTCTTATCAACCAATCGAGGTTTTGTTTAGGATCTAAAGATGGGTCAGGTTCCTTAATAGAGGCCTTGTGGTGAGGGTTTCAATCCTGTCTTTGCTGTGGAGAAACGCTCTGTCCCAACTGCCTATGTTGTGATCTGAGGAGTCATCAAATACGACAGTTGGTCACCCCTATTAGTGATACACTGTGAGGAACACTGATAGCTCATAGATATGTGCAAGACATCCTGTGGTCACATGTGTTGCCCTTTTTCAATCTAGCCCTGTGGGAAAAAGTGTTTGCCCTCTAAACCTAATAACTTAGTTGTTGCACCCTTGATGCAAACAACAGCAATCAAGCTTTACTGATAACTGGCAATGAGCCCAGTGTTCATTACAGATTTTTTGTAATTCAGTCACATTTGATGGTTTTCCAGCATGAACCTCCAGTTTAAGATCATCCTCGGAGACTTAATCAGAGTATAACTAGGCCACTCCACTTTTTAAATCATTCAGAGGTGGACTTAATTTGTTTGTGATCTTTGGGTCATTGTCCTGCTGCAGAACCCAAGTACGTCTGAACTTGAGGTCATGAACAGATGGCCGGATATTCTCCTTTAGGATTGTCTGGTAAACTGAAGCAGAATTCCTGGTTTCATCTGTTACAGCAAGTTGTTCAGACCCTAAAGCAGCAAATCAGCTCCAGACCATCACACTACCACCACCATGTTTTACATTCAGTGTAATGTTTTTTTATTTCTGAAATGATGTGTTACTTTTTTTTTACGCCAGATGTAACGGGACACATACCTTCCAAAACAGATCAATTTTTGTCACGTCAGTCCAAAGAATATTTGCCTAAAGTCTTGGGGATCATCTTGATATTTTTTGATAATTGTGAGATGGGCTGTTATTTTTAGTTTTTTTTTTCTTCCCCATGGTCTCTTTCTTATTATTGAATCATTAACATTAACTGATCTTAACTGAGGCTGTGAGAAGTGAGACCTGCAGTTCTTTAAATGTTGTTCTGGGTTCTTTAGTGACCTCCTGGATGAGTTGTTCATGCCCATTTGGAGTAATTACGGTCAGCCAGCACTCCCGGGAAGGTTCACCAGTGTTCTATGTTTTCTAGAGTTCCAAAGCTTCAGAAATGACTTTGTAACCTTTTCCAGACTGATAGATGATCAATGACTTTGTTTTCTAGTCAGCATTCGTACAAAATCCCAGGCTCAGGTTAGGCCGGTCTTCCTGCAGACTAAAGTTCTCAACGCTGTTGCACTGCTGAACTATTACATCAGTGGTAGACAGTATGTGTAATGAGTAATGCGGGTGTGTGTATGTGTATGTACTTGCCTGTGTGTGGGTGTATATGTGTGTATGTGTGTGTTTAGACAGCCCAGATTTCTTAGTCCATCTGAGTGGGCGGATGATTGCAGAAGGGGGTGACTCAGCTTCCTGGGAATTTTGGGCCGAGATGGACAGCACGTTTCCTGGCCCTCAGAAAGTGCTGAGTCACCAAACCCCAGAGTGACAGCAGATCCATCGTCCGGCCGACGATCAATCATCAGTCATTCGCAGCCAAAGACAGGGAGGACAGGTGACGGTGTGATCACCTTCCAAAATGATGCAAAGTTGCTACAGTTTGTTGAGGAAAAGTGTAGATGACTATTATAGTCAAGTCAAGTCAAGAGGCTTTTATTATCATTACTAAATAACAATAAATACAATAAATACAAAAGACGAGACAATTTAAAGACAGGACAGTGCAGTACCGATACGGTATAAGAAAGTGTATAGTGGGGATAAGGTGCAGAGATGTGTAACATACTGTAACATATAGAACATATAAAATCACAGCAGTTACTGAGGTAGAGACTTTATAGTTTTTTGAGAGTAGCAGCAAATATTAGGAATAAAGACATCTCAGCTCTGTCTCTGTGCGTTGAGAAGTCTGACTGCCTGGTGGATGAAGCTGTTGCAGAGTCTAGTAAAATCTCTAGTAGAATCTGGCAATCTTAAGCAATATTTGTTTGTTTGCTACATTAAAATACATAGAATGGAACTTTATTTGCACTTTAAACAATAATATGCAATTTATATATATATATATATATATATATATATATATATATATATATATATTTTTTTTTTTTTTTTTTTTTTTTACAAATCATGAAGTAATACCGACAAAGCAATCACTCACTTGCTAAAATGCGACTCATGGGAAAGCCGTATGTAAATTAATCTTGAAGTGACACCTCAATGGATGGCTTGGGAACACCTATACCTATATACGCTGTGAGGTGTTATCTTGTGAGTAAGGCTGAGCACTGGCCAGCATGCATTTGGCAACATGTAACATGAATTATGGTTGAAGAGTTGGAGCAAGGTCTGATATATAGTGGGTGCTGAAGAATTCCAAACACATTCCATTACATTTCTAAAGTTGTACAGACATTTAACATTCCTCAATCTATGCCTCTTTCTTGGGACATGGCAAAAGTCATGGGACACAGTTAAAGATGTATTAGGAACTAGACACCCAGGCTTGAGTAAAAGTAATGATATAGCTCAAAGAGCTATATCAAAAAAGTGTAATGTGTTAGGTGGTTATTATAGAAAGCAGTGGAAAGTTAGCGATAAGTTAGTGGCTTTAGTGATAAGTTGGGTTTGGAATGATTCCCAACAATTTTATAATTGTAACAAGTAATTATGCAGCACAAAAAAACAATGTATCTGAGTAAAAATATTAATCTCATCGAAAATAAATAGTGAAGAAAAAGTGGAAGTAGGAGAAAAAAGACTCCAGTAGATACCCCCCCCCTTTTCTCTCTCTGGTTATTGAGAGGTTGATTGACAGGCCGGCCCCCTGATTTCCCAGACAGAGATGGTTGTAGATTGCTCAGGCTGAATTCCAGCTAGCAGGTGCTTTTCCTGTGATGGGCAGCTCTGTTAGTCACTACTGTGCAAAAACAGGGACTCTGTCTGCTCTCCACAGAAAAGAGAACAGCTTCTAGTTTAACCTTTTCTAAAAGAGCCCCCAAAATACACTAATAGTTATAGTCATAGTCATATAGTTATAGAGTTCCCTTAAAAACCTCTGTTGTTGTTTTTGTAAATTGTATTTAGCTTCAGTCTAATTCAGTCAGTCTGCAGATTGCAATACTTCTTCATGCTTATACTGGAGATTGCAGTCCACTAGATCTTTGAGATTGTTGGTTTGCCTCATGGGTAGGGATGCACTGAATATTTGGCAACCAAGTTTACTTGAGCAGTGTTCAGTGTTTTAGTGAATAAGTGGAAAAAAAACCCAAATAATTTATACTGAACAAGGACGTACTTATTTGAAGTCATTTGGTGCTTTGTTGGTGTGTTTTCTGTAATCTTTAAAAAGGTTCAGTGTTAAGTACATTTTAAGTACTTTTTTGTCAACAAAACCAAAGTTCTTAAAAAAATGCATAAAAAACATGTTTGATATTTGGCCTTTGGGAAAAAAAGTTAATTTTCTTTGGTTTCAGTTTCAGCCAAAAAAAAAAAATCCTTTCGGTATTTTCCTACTCATGGTATGTGTATATTTATTTCAGTGTTACTCAGGTTCTAAGGAAGTTTTCATGCTACAGTTTCCCTAAGCTTACTCATTAGTCCCAACCTGGACTTCTGTAAAATTGACTTCTTCCAACACTGACTCCTGTTCCTCTTACAGTCAGGCCCGTTTCAACAGTTCAGGCAAACCAAGCAACGAATAACTGTTTGAAAGACCTTTTAAATTTGATGAAATCATATGGAATCATATAACCAGACTGGAACATGTTCAGCAGTATCCATGCATATCACACCTATATTTCATGACAAATTAAATAGATGCCTGAGGTCCTATCTGCCACCCGTAAATTAACTGCTCGCGAACCTTCTCAGCATAAACAAGCAGGTCAGTTTTCTCTTCTGAAAAGCGTTGGACACACCCAGGCCACTGCGCCACTGAAATAGCAATCCACCAAAATCGTGGTTGACTGCTTGTTTATAGGTCACTAAAATATATATTTTTTTATTTATTTATTTTATTTTTTTACAACTGCACTTCTAAGTTCAGTTAAATTGGTTTTTGTTTTCTCATTTTCACCCTCGGTGCGATTTGTGTGGGCAGTTGTCAATACAGTAATCCCACTCGGATTGTGAGTTGTGTTCTTGTGAGTGAGGATGAACACTGGCCAGTGTGCTCATGGCAAGGCGACGTTAATTACCGGAGTTTGGTTGGGACCTAATAGTGATGGCCAGACTGAATGGGACATTGCATTATTGAAGCATTTAACACTAGCATGATGCAATGGGTGGTAATCATCGTGACCAGCTGTGTCTGGCTAGAATTGTCTTTGCAATTATACAAGTTCTTTAGCTTTCATGACTATTGACAGAAGGCTTGTGATATAATACTAGCCCATAATATTTGAGATTTTTTGTGTATTTTTCAGCTTATCGACTATAAACAAAATACAAGTCTGGATTGGATCTAGGGGTGTTTAAACACTGGCCACTGTGCTCATGGCAAGGCAATATGAAATATAGGAGGTGTGATTTACTTGTGATTTACTTTAATCAGCTGTATACCTCAAATTCAGCATTCTACAGGTTAGGCTACATTAATTATTATTCCTTCTTTACAGCTAAAGTTCTCTTCGGTACTTAAGCAGCTCGCATATCCCTGTCTGTAGACTAACTTAGTCCAGCTGTTGACCTCTTGACTGAGTATGAAATATGAATGCCTCAGCGGAAAGCCAGCGACAGATCTAAGGGTCATTAAGCATCTCTAAGTTATTGACAGGTATTCTGAGTAGCACCAGCTGATCCAGCGTCAGGTCTGCTGTGTTGACCGAGCAAGTTCTCCACGCTCTATAAAAAGCTTGACTGATTCATAAGCAACCGTCCAGGTCTGACATTCTTTCTGAAGGATGGAATGCCTTAATGCAGAACTTGATGACGGTCGGCAGGGGTCGAGCGGGGTGACAGCAACCTGATTCCTCTGCCTCGTTTTCCCCGCCAGTCTGCTTCCCTCCTCTACTCTGATTTTTCTTATGCTGTGTCTCTCGAGATCCTCCAGCTGCCTCCCTCGCACATGCTCAGTTAATTCCCCCGGGCCTCGTCACACCTTGCCCAAATATCCCTCCTCCGCACCCTGCCCGAGACAGGACAGGCGCAGGCACGCTGCAGGCCTCCACCTTCAAAATGGTACAACTTTTTACCGCCAGTGTTTTTTGTTGTAAAGCTGCGTTTATCCAGACATTTCTCCTTCTTGCTGTGCCCGACAGTCCTGTGTGCTAAAATTAGCTCAGAGAATATTTCACAGATGCAGACCATGGTCATATTCATCATAAAGCCTGTCAGAAGCATTCAGAGCTCAGAGAGAGACGCAGCGGATCAGTGGGGAGAGAGGTGTTTCTTTTATTTTTTGCTTTTGTCTTTTGTTGCATGAATGACGAATGTGATTTTAAGCACTCCTGGGGATGCGTTCTCAAAGCTTATGAAGGGAACTAAGTAACAGTCTGCAAAACAGTTTTCTTATGCACCCTTTTTGGCCCAATCTGATTTCACCCCTTGCACCTACCACTTATCCCTAACCTTACACTTTGAGTTTTCACACTGATGGGACAGAGGGGTAGGGTGAACTGATTTTTGTTGGAATAGTGGGGAAGTATAAACTGATTCTTGTTGGGATAGGTTGGAAAAGAGGGGTAGGGTGTATTAATTTCTTGTTTGGATAGGTTGGGATACAGGGGTAGGGTTAACTGATTCTTGTTGAGATGTGTTGGGATAGGTTGGAATAGAGGGGTAGGATGCCCTGATTCTTTTTGGGATAGAGTGGTAGGGTGTCTGAAATCTTGTTGGGATAGAGGTGAAGGGTGTCTGGATTCTTGTTGGGATAGAGGACTAGAGGGGTTGGTGTCTCGATTCTTGTTGAGACAGAGGTGAATGGTGTCTTGATTCTTGTTGGGGTGGAGGGGTAGAATGTCTCGATTTGTCTTGGGAATAGAGGGGTAGGGTGTCTCAATTCTTGTTGAAATAGAGGGGTAGGGTGTCTTGATTCTTGTTGGGATAGAGGGGTAGGGTTTTTCGATTCTTGTTGGAATAGAGATGTAGGGTGTCTCGATTCTTGTTGATTCTTGCAGGGTGTCTCAATTCTTGTTGGTTATAGAGGTGTAGGGTGTCTCGATTCTTGTTGGGATAGAGGGGTAGGTTTTCTCGATTCTTGTTGGAATAGAGAGGTAGGGTGCCTCGATTCTTGCCAATTCTTGCAGGGTGTCTTGATTCTTGGTGTTATAGAGGGGTAGGGTGTCTTGATTCTTGTTGATTCTTGCAAGGTGTCTCAATTCTTGTTTGTATAGAGGGATAGGGTGTCTTGATTCTTGCCAATTCTTGCAGGGTGTTTCGATTCTTGTTGGAATAGAGAGGTAGGGTGCCTCGATTCTTGTCGATTCTTGCAGTGTGTTAAATTCTTGTTGGTTTAGAGAGGTAGGGTGTCTCGATTCTTGTCGATTCTTGCAGTGTGTTAAATTCTTGTTGGTTTAGAGAGGTAGGGTGTCTCGATTCTTGTTGATTCTTGCAGGGTGCCTCGATTTTTGTTGGTTTAGAGGGGTAGGGTGTCTTGATTCTTGTTGGAATAGAGAGGTAGGGTGCCTCAATTCTTGTCAACTCTTGCAGGGTGCCTCGATTTTTGTTGGCATAGAGGGGTAGGACGCCTCGATTCTTGTCAAGTCTTGCAGGGTGCCTCGATTTTTGTTTGTTTAGAGGGGTAGGGTGTCTTGATTCTTGTTGGAATAGAGAGGTAGGGTGCCTCGATTCTTGTCAACTCTTGCAGGGTGCCTCGATTTTTGTTGGCATAGAGGGGTAGGACGCCTCAATTCTTGTCAAGTCTCGCAGGGTGTCTCGATTCTTGTTGGTAAAGAGGTGTAGGGTGCCGCGATTCTTGTCAAGTCTTGCAGGGTGCCTCGATTTTTGTTTAAAAAGAAGGGGCAGGGTGCATGTGCTTTATGTGTCTTCATCCTCCATGTGTAGGGGACATTATTAGTGATAGGGGGAGTGCAAACAAGTAA
Organism: Astyanax mexicanus; assembly: GCF_023375975.1. Lineage (NCBI taxonomy): Eukaryota > Metazoa > Chordata > Actinopteri > Characiformes > Acestrorhamphidae > Astyanax > Astyanax mexicanus. The sequence continues at coordinate 29,698,051 of NC_064411.1, forward strand.
GAGTGCAAATGAGAAATGGGTTTGGACCTTTATCTAGAATTGCTTTGTAACCAGTACATGACCTTCCTAGTAGGTCGCTCTCAAAACTAGGCTAGGACATATATGGTAGATATGGTAGTCATAGCAACCCACCCCTCCATCTTTCTCTCTCTCCCTCTCTCTCGCTCTGTCTCTCTTTCTCCCTCTCACACACACAAGCACTCATTCTTATATTACTTACTAGGAAAGAAAATTTGCTGTTTAAACAATAACTTTCCAAATAATCATTGTTTCTACATGCTAAAAACTGCACTGGATGTGTATGTCATTTCTCGTGAAGCTAGTTAGAAAAATATTAGCTATCGAATGCTTGTTAGCTGGCTATTTTTAGTTTTATATGAGGTATAGAAGAACATATATCCAGTATAATGTTATCTAGTTCACAAGCCAACTATTTTTGCCTTGACCAAACGCCATCATCCATAAATTTACAGTGACACTCATGGACATGGACATGAGGCTGCTACTCATGTCCAATGATGTTTCCAATGATGCAAAATACCCCATGACTAACCACGGGCAGTGTGGCACAGGTTTTGCATAAGCAGGCGCGTGGAGCATCTGCTGAAGACATTAGGAAACACACGACACCTCGGACGTCACAGCGATGAACAGGAGAATGCTGAGCACAGCACTATCTCTCTCTCCTACTTTCTGTATCTCTCTGTCTCTCTCCAACCCCACCCCTTCCTTTCCCCCTTTTCCGCACTGACCCATTTCCACTACACATATAGCCCTCTCTCTGCACCGTATTAACTCAGATGCATATCTTACACTTCCTGTAAACATATGCAAAAAGCCATATCATTTATTATAATTTAATTTCATAAATTTAAGTTTATGACTTTCGCCTAACTGAAAGGTTTGCATGCCTATTTCACTGTATATTCAACTTTTTCAATTAAAAGATTATGATTTTTAAAGAGTATTATTTAAAGGGTATGTATTATTACGTCTTTTTACACAAGTTAAAGTATATGGGCTATAATACATAGCATGTTTATGAAGTTCTTTGCAAAAAACACTCTCACGTAAAGAGCTCTCACCAGCTCTATTGTTGCCAGTTTCAGTCCCTCAGTTTCAGAATAAGCTGACATTTACCAAACTTCAGTGTTAACTGCAACAGAAACACAAAAATCATTATTTGAAAGTACCTACATCTCCCTCATCTGCTAACTTGACACAGACAGTAGGTACAGATGAAGTCTGCTAGCTAATCCTGCTGCGTACTGTCTGTTTAGGTTTTCAGTCAAAATTACCGAAATAGCCAATCTTTAACTGATCTAGTGAGTGGGGCTCTGGTGGGGGCTGAAGGGTGAGGAGTGGTGTCAGGGTGGTTCTATGCAGGTTTCCTTATTGTGATGTCACAATAAGGGAGCACCCAATCGGCTCATAGAAGCATATGACATCAAAACCTTTTTAAACTGACTCGGATGGATGAATTTTTTTATAGTGTTCTGGAGTGTTTATAAGGGAAGTCGAGACCCAAGTGGAAGTACAGAAGCATGCAGTAAGTGAGTTTAACAGGTATTGCAGGTGGTTGCTTGGGTGTTGTTAGATGGTTGTTTTGGTATATTTGATATGTTGTCCTGGTCGCAGTTGTCCCTTTTGCAGGCACGAGGATCTTACTATTCCAGGGTGCTTTATGCTACATGGTTGCTGTGGTATTTCAAGTAGTTGCTATGGTGTTGCTAGGCCTTGAAAGATCACCTACATGTGTTTACTTCTCGAAGTCGTGTTTATGGAGGTGCCTTTATTGATGCAACTGTTTTCCCAGATAAATTGATTACTGATGTTTGATATCTGAATCATGTTACTGAACTGGTTAGATATGGTAGGTTCTGCTGTTTTCTGAATTCCGTGATCCCGTCCCTGCTTATTTCTCAGTACATGTTAACAAAAAATAAGCCTCAGATGGAGACAAAAATCTTTCGGAGCTACGTTAAAACTTTTGACTTTTATATGGTGTTTGTTTCTTGTCTTATTCTACAAGTTTTTGACTGGTTGCAAATCTCATATCAGATTATTGTCTGGCCCTTGTAACCACTGAGCTTTCCCATTATCTGATCACCCAGGTTCATATAAACATGCTAATTGGATTACTTTGGATTAATTTTCTGCATTTATTTTTTTACGTACTGCATCAGCATTTTCTTCCGTATTCTGAAGTTTTAATGCCAGTTGCAGTTATGGCAAAAAAGACAATTCAAATCAAATTTATTTATATAGCACTTTTTACAAATAATGTTGTCACAAAGCAGCTTTACAGAAATGTGATATTAGGTGATAGGACAGATAATCACACAAAAAATTGAACATGCAACACAGAACCACCCCATCCCCCCCAGTGGAAGACTTCCTCAGAACTGGTAAAGAATGAAACCTTTAGAGACCAAGGCTCTTATGTACCTTTTATTATTACATGCATCACATGTACTATTATGCTACTATATAGAGGGGGGGACCCATCCTCCTTTGGTCAGACAACTTATAATCTAATGCTAAAAAGTCCTTATACATACATATAGGTCTGATATATTCAGGTGAATCAAAAAAAGAACTCTCAACTCTCAGTTCAGAGTCATCTTAAAGAGCTGTGATACACAGGATGTCTATTCCAGAGCCAGCACTCATGTACACTGATTCACTGCTACTGAGTCGCAGGTTGTTTTTGCAGAGCTGCCTGTTTTTGTGGTGGTGGATGTTTTCCTCTGCTGCTATTGTGTTCTAGCTACATTGCTCAGCTCTTATCGAGCTCCTTCCTGTGTAAAGTGGAGCAAGGTGCACCAGCACTCAGCAGCTGCCCCAGACTAGCACACCCAACCTCCCTCGCTCTGTTTCTGGGTCAGTGACTGTAGAGCTCTCTGGAAAACGATCGACTCAGTTCATAACGCGAGTTATTAAAGCAAATTGACTTATATATGCATCCTATATAGTGATATATACAGTGATAATGGGGGCATATTTGACTCTCTTCAGGTTTTCGGGGGCATCTTCAGTTTAGTCATCTATGGAACCTTGTTGTTCCACAGCAACCTGTTCAGTGTCCATGATCTGCTGATGAGTGTGTGATATTAACATTCTCCATGTCCAAACTTCACCAGATTTTACAGAAGAATCGTTATTTGCACCACTTAAAAACTCTTATTTTAGTGATGACAATAATAGAGCGAAAGTAAAGTTCCTCAAAGGAGGTTCTTGTACCCTGTTGGGCATCTCTAGCATGGATACAAGATGAGATATGGTTGAGTATGGAGGTATACATGTTCTTTATGGCATCTTGCAGCACATCTGTACCCACAGGTGTTGCAGCTGGTCCTGTAGATCCTGCAAACTCATAGGCTGCAGAAGCTTGCATCGCAGCTGGTTTAGTGATAAGTCTGGTGACCCAGCTGGCCTAGGAAGTTTTGTGTGGGTGAGCATTATCCTGCTGAAAGGGGGAAGATAACTGTTAAACAGGCAAAAGAGTTATGGCTGCCAAAGTCTTATGTAGGATCTGCTGCTAATGTCTAAATGCCTTCTAGATGAGGTGTCCATGCCCTTTTGGAGTAATTTCGGTAGGCCGGTCACTCCTGGGAAAGTTCAGGCCCTGCATTTGGTAGTTATTAACTGCATACCAAGAACACTCCACAAAACCTACCTGATGTTTCGACCCATTCGTCTAGACATCACAATGTGGTTAACATTACATTAGGAATTTCATATAGTTTTGCTTCTCGCCCACTTTTACCCAAAACAAAACCTTCCATCAAAACGAGGAAGCCTCCCGGTTCATGCTGTATTGTAACAGATACTGTAGGGCAGACGTGAGCTCTTCTCCGTATCGATTCCTGCTCTGGTGTGTAATGATGAGTCATGGTGCTACAGGAGGTTTGGGAAACTGAATCAGAGCAGCACTGATTCCTGTCCTAAAAGAACACTGGGCTCTGTGGATCCGTTTAACTCGCTGGATTGTTTGGCCTGCAGCCACTGTCTACCTGATTTGAGTGCTGGTGATGGACTGAGTATAACACGTGTAAATCAAATCTCTGTCTTTTCAATCATTTTATTCGATTATTGTCGTTCAGGAAATGAGACATTGCAATGTGGCATCCCAATTTTGCTAATTATCATCATCAAATCAAGTAATTATAAAAATGAATCAAGAATTGTTTTTTTTTTATTCATGGAAGTATGAATTACATATGGCCCTTTCTTACATGTGGTGCAAGGCATGTTGCGATGCTTATTGCTATCTTACACCCTGCCATCAGTCTGTTTTTACTCCTTGTGTCTGAGTCATTTAAATAGCGACAGAGTTTACAAATATATCTACGTCAGTGGGCGTGGTGATCTGGAAGAGAGGTGTGTTCAGGTAAATGTCTGGCATATTGCTATCTTGGCAACAGAAAACACAGGTGACCTGATTAAAACCCTGCCAACACTCACCTGTCAGACGTCAGACACCACATTCTCGATTTACACAGACACACAAACACACAGACACACAAACACACACACCAGGACGTTACACCCAAAACACACCAATGATTAATTAGGAGAATAAGTACATGCCTTTTGTGTGCTTCGAGCCATGCAAGGATACTTTTCCAGTTATTTCGATAGAAAAGACACACTGACACGGTTAATGGCTCACCTATAGTTTGCTACAATAACTGAAAAAAAAAACTGAAAGAAAATGAATGAAGTGAGGCCTGCAGCTGTTTAAACGTTGCTCTTGGTTCTTTTGTGACTTCCTGAATGTGTTGTCCATGCCCTTTTGGAGTAATTTTGGTAGGCCAGTCAGTCATGTCTCCTTTTTTCTGCTTTCAACAAACATATCAACGTTACCAACTACCAACGACTGTTGACTGAGGATGTCATAAAAAGCTCCTAAAGGTGTGATGTATATTTAAATACATACATACTGTACATGTGTATGTTTCAGATAATAATAGAGTTTGACACCATAAATATTTTATAGCAACTCTGAGAGAATCTGACAAGGACAGGAGAGGAGTGAGATGCTCCTTCCTATATCTACTTACTTGTTTATTTATTTATTTATTAAATTACCATGTGGTGAAAAGTTAATTGTGAGAATATGATTGGTGAAAAGTATCAAATGGCAGATTTATATTTGAGAAGTAAATATTAGCACAATAAATTGAAAATGAGGTGACTCATTATTTCTGAAGATGTATAATAAGAACTTAGTTGCATGGTAAAACTAAACCTGTCATGTGGAGGCTATTCCTGGTCCTAACTAACATTTTTTATTATTATATGCTTTAAAAGGATTTATTTTCAGCCTCACACTGCTTAACTAACTAAAAATGAATAATGATTAACGCTGAGTCATATACAGTGGGGCTTGAACGTTTGCAATTCAGTTTCAGTTTAAGGTGATGTCTTGATTTTTTATCTTTAGAATTCACTGTTCCGTCAATGATGGCAAGCTGTCCTGGACCAGATGCAGCAAAACAGGCCCAAACCATGATACTACCACCACCGTGTTTTACAGATGCAATAAGGCTTTTAAGGTGGAATGCATGGATTTTTGTTCCTTTTTTCCAACAATTAAAGTTCTCATTCAAACCAGAAAGGTCTATTTTGGTGTCCACAAAACATTGTTCCAGTAGCCTTCTGGCTTGTCCATGTGTCCCGTCCGCCACACTGGCCAAAAGTTAAAATATCACACGAGGACAGATAGTGATTTTGAGCTTCTGAATGGGACACAGCCTTCCAGTTCAGCGAGGCCCTGAAGGGGAAACTGAACGGAAAGCATCCAGAAAGAAAGAGGAGCACACCAGGCATTTGTGCTCTTAGCAAGCCTGCAGTGTGTGAACAGGACACTGGTAAACAGGTATTAGAAGAATCATATAGATAAGATAAGAAGAGTCATAAAGATTAAAAATTTACAAAAAATTACATAAGGGTGCACGATTGCCCCTTCCCAGAGGGAGCAAGGCCAATTGTGCTCTCTCAGGGCTCCGGCAGCTGATGGCAAGCTACATGACCAGGATTCGAACCAACAATCTCACGATCATAGTGGCATTGCTTAGCCTGCTGGACCATTTAAATTTATGGTATTTAGCAGATGCCCTTATCAAAAGTGACTTACAACAGTGCTTCGTTGTTTGCTTCAAAATATCCATAGCTAGTTCTTAGAGACTAGCTAGAATCAAAAGATACACCAAGCTTTGATAATGTTTAGAACCTTTAGTTTAGGAACTCTTTGAAATGATGAGTGGAAGTTCATTCCACCACCTTGGTCTTGCCGCACAGAGAAGAGTCGAATGTTTGTTTTCTGTTGGTTTTGAGGGATGGTGGTTCGAGCCGAGCCGTACTGGAAGCTCTAAGAGCTCTTGAAGCTACAGATCTGGCTTTGACCATCATTGCCATCAAGTAGGAGGCAGCTGGTCTATTTTTGGCTTTGTGGGCCAGCGCCAGGGTTTTAAATTTATTGCGAACGGCAACAAAAAGCCAGTAAAAGGAACTTCGGAAGATTGAAGAATGAAGAGTCGTGCTGCCGCTGATTCTGAAGTAGTTGCAGGGTTCTGGTAGCTTGCAGTGGAAAACCAGCCAGTAGAGAGTTGCAATAGTCAATTCTTGAGATGACAAGAGACTGTACAAGCTCCTGAGTTGCTTCCTGTTTGTTGCAAGCTTACTAGAAAACAAAGAGCATTTTAAATGATTGAGCACAGTGACTGTGCTTGTAATAGATGTGACATAAGAGCACAGGGGTCACTTAAGCACAGATCCATACAGTCATCAGCTGCATTACTGCCCCACAGACTGAACACAAACACACATCACACACACGAGTCAATACTGGCATTTTATGCCAAGCCTGACAGCTCTGTTCTAGCGATGACACTCTACTGTCTCTCAACACAGTCATACAGAGACAGTGGCTTAGAACCGGATCAATCACATCAGCCGTAAAGAGTGAGAGCTTAGCACAGAGACAATAGATGACAAAGGAATTATGGCTTATTAATGGATTCCATTAGAAGCTGAAACAAAAGATCTATTGACATGAATCCAGATGAGTGTAATATAACTAATGGATATCTCGCTCTCTCTTTCTCTCTCTCTCTCTCTCTCTCTCTCTCTCTCTCTCTCTCTCGCTCTTGCTCATCCTCTCAGGGCCGCTGTTCCAGAGAGAACTGTAAGTACCTGCACCCGCCCCCCCACCTGAAGACGCAGCTGGAGATAAACGGCCGCAACAACCTGATCCAGCAGAAGAACATGGCCATGCTCGCCCAGCAGATGCAGCTAGCCAATGCCATCATGCCTGGCAGCCAGCTTCAGCCAATGGTAAGGCTCCCCGCTAGCTCAGGTTCTCTTAAAGAGAAACAGTGCTGAAATACCTCTGAATACCTTAGTCAGCATGTGTTTCGGACCTGTATTACCTAATTGCCATCTAGTTCCACTGAAATACAGGGGAAAATGTAGAGATAACAACTGTAGTTATGGAAAAAGGACAGAGAAATGCTAAAAATAGCTCCTGTTATCCATTTTACTGTTACCCATATTAAATACTTAAAAATGAAACAGCCACAAAAAGAACACACAAGTCTAAAATGTATAATTTAATAATAAAAAAACTAATATCAAAGGTCTCCTAGTGGCTTCACAGACAAACTTACGGGTACTATGGCCCAAGGATGCGATTCCTGGGTCATGCTGCCTCGGCATCAGCAGCCAGAGTCTGAGAGAGCTCAACAGGACATGCTCTCTCTGGGTCGAAACAGTTGATGGCAATGAAAACCAAACTCCAGATAGAGTTCTGAACACCATGGTTTTAAGAAATACTCTAGATTTACACCTAGAGTGAAAATAAAATAAAAAATATTGTACCTGGATCACCCATGATTCCGAGGCACTTTATTAGATCGGGGCATTACTGCTAAAAATATCAGATTTGCAGGATTACTGTTATTCAGCTTTCTTAATATTTTACAAATTATATAGGGGCAGTTTCCCAGAAAGGAATTAAGCCTAGTCTTACACTATTGACTATTGATAGCAATCCTTAGACAAGCCATTAACCGCACACCGTGCAGCTTGATTTAGTGCGAGTCTGTGTGTCTTTGCCATCGTAACAATGGGAAAAGGATGCTGTGCCCGGCTCACAACATGCAAAAGGCATGTACTTCTTGCTGTGAAAGTGCAGAAGCAGGTCATTTGCAGGAACATAAATGTTATTTTATTATTTGCTCTGTTTATGTTTGATGTTAAAGTTGGGTTTGTGCCCTGTTGCGTGTGGATTGTTGCCTAGTTTTAAATCAGTCAGTGGCACACCTATGTTTTTCCTTACGAAGATGGCAAAACACCAGAAATTTACCTAAACACACGTCATTTTCATTCATCTTTTTTACGTCCATCGGCGTAGATATATTCACAAGCACTGTTTCTATTTAAACAACACGGGTGGAAGACATAAAAATAGAGTGTTGGCGGGGTGTAAGATAGCAATTCGCATCACATTGTGCCTTTTTAAGATAAGTTTGTAAGATAAGACCCCATGTTTTCTTTTCAAGTGAAAATTTTTATTTAAATGCTTAATCCCTGTCTGAGAGCTTTTTCTCTTAAAAGCTTCCTTCATAATTCTGGATCTGCATTGACTATAGCATGTCCTAGTTTCCTACTACCATATTTTTCGCACTATAAGGCGCTCTGTCAATAAACATCTATTTTCTGGTCGATTTTAATACATAAGGCTTATAAGGATTATAAGGCTCATTTTATGGTGTCACAATGTTTTTCTTCTAATTCAGCAGGTTAAGCACCGTTTATTTACAGTAAGCTTAGATTTTGAGATTTCCTCTAAAGATGGAGCATTAGCATTAGGGACTAACCACTAGTGATAGTGCTAATACTGCTCCTGCAGTGCTAGCTGGGGTTAGCAGCAGGCTACAGGCCTATAATACTCACCTCTGAACGGCCAAAGAGCTAGTGCTTAGCAGGGTTCGTGGGTAATGGTACTGCTACCTCTGAATGGCAAAAGAGTTTGTGCTTAGCTTACTGCTGGAGAACTAAACTTTACTGCTTCTTACAACCTGACTAGTAAAATTCATGCATAAGGAGCACCAAATTATATAGCACACTGATGAATTTTGGGAAAATTAAAGGATTTTAAGTGCGCCTTATAATGCGAAAAATACGGTAGTTATTTGATACATATGCATGTTTTATGATTTTTTTTTTTTTAAATGAAACGCAATATTTTTACAGTGTTTTAGTATTTTTACTTGCAAAGTTTAGTGAACTGTTCTATTCTTAAACAACACAGTTTGTCTTCTTGACCCATTTGGTCTCCAGTCAGGAGACTGACATTATAATATTACCTACAGCCGCACAGTAGCTCACTTCAGCATCAGAGCTGAGCTCCTGGTGTCTTTTTAATTGTGTGTCACTTTCAGTGCTCCTCGTCTGCACAGTAGTTCCCTGCAATTCCAGAATAGAAAGCAGTTTACACAGAAAAATGTCATTAGAGAAGTGCTTAATGCCACTCCAAGAAAGAGAAGAGTATCCACAGTATCCATAGACAAGCTAGATAAGCCAAGTCAGCGTTCAAGTTCCAATAGATCCAGTTTACTCACATGGTTTCATTTTAATGGCTCTGGATATTTTAGCTATCGGGCTAATCCGATCTGCAGGTGGCATGCACTGAGCGCTGGTGTCTTTCAACAGAGTGCTTGTTTAAAAGTACGAAATTTAAAAGTGCGTATAAATGTTACATTGTTTTCAGTAAAAAAAAAACAAAAAAAAACAATTCAATATCAGTTCCCCTTCAGAGAAAAAACAGATTAATGTTTGTAGACATTCACTTTCTCTCTTTCTCTGGCACAGACACATTTAATCGTTTCCTTTGGCAGATTCAAACTAGATTTAAACACATTTGCTAGCAGCCAAAACAAACTGAACATAGAATGTCAAAGTGTAAACAATCTTAATAAAGCATTCACAGAGTATGGAAATTATTTATTACTGTTAAAACCTGTGGCATAAAAAATGTTTTAACATTTTTGTCATACTCCCATTTTTCAGATTACCAAACAAACTTTAATATCAGACAAATATAACCTGAGAAAATATAAAAAGCACTTTTTAAATGATCATTTCATTTATTAAGAGGCAAAAACTATTCAAACCAATCTATCCTTTTGTGAAAAAGTGCCCCCTCATTAATTAACTGTGATTAATCACACCTTTTGGAAAGCTGAGTTCAATTTCACTACTAACCACAACCAGGCCTGATTACTGCCAGAACTGCCAGAAAACATGGTGGTGGTAGTGTGATGGTGTGGGGCTGCTTTGCTGGACTGTAATAGATGGAACCAATAATTCTACTGTTTACCAGACAATCCTGAAGGAGAATATCCGGCCATCTGTTATTGACCTCAAGCTCGGGCCTACTTTGGTTCTGCAGCAGGACAATGATCCAAAGAACACACACAAGTTCACCTCTGAATGTGGAAGTCCATTTGATATTAACTTGTAGCGTGGAAGAGAATTAGCTGACCTGCTGAGCATTTTGTGTTACATTTTAGTGTATTGGAAAGAAAATCATTATTGTCTAGCTTTGCTATTTATTCATATTCTCTGTATTCTATCCTCTTTCCTTGTAGCCTTTGTTCTCCGTTACACCGAATATTGCCACTAACCATGGTGCGGCAGCAGCAGCGGCAGCCGCAGCTACGTTTAACCCGTACCTGGGACCCGTATCTCCAGCGCTGATGTCTGCAGAGATCCTGCCCAGCGCGCCTGTGCTGATCGGTGGAAGTCCCGGAGTAGCACCCGTTCCCTCCAGCGCTAATGCTGCTGCTGCAGCTGCCGCCTCCGCCGCTGCTGCCCAGAAACTACTGCGCACTGACCGCCTCGAGGTAAGAGCCAATGGAATTAAAGAACTTCCCATGGAAAAAGGAGCACTTTTACACTGTTTTTCACATTTTGGGTTGGGGCTCATTTCAATTATATTGATTTTGATTCTGCTTATTGCTTTTAGTTCTGAGCAATTCCAAGGTTAGATTCTAAAGTGGTAAAATAAATGTGAATTTTTTTTATTGCCACATCTGTGGTAACAGCTTTATTAACAGTGAGAGACAGTGAGAGTAAAATGTTAGTACTGATTTCTTTAGGTACCAGTAATACAGTTTGTGCTTAGTAGACTGTTTTTATTTTAGTACATTATGAAAAGTTTGTTGAGGAACTTCTGAGGATGCTTTATGGTTCCTAACCTTGCTTTACGGCTTTTAAAAGAAAGAAGAAATTTTCCTAAACCACTTTAAGATGTTCCTCTACAGTTTATAATCAAAGACCCCTAACTGTTTGTCAAGGAGCTCTACTTTCAGTGTATAGTGTATGTTCTGATCTAATTTTTTCTCATATCGAAACAAAATGTGATGATTTAACAAAAATGTCATTTCAGGGGATCAAAAGTAATTGGACAAATGATCTCAAATGCTATTTTATGGGCTTATCCTTCTTTAATCTATAATAAGATAAGCAGGTAAAATGTCTGGAGCTGATTCCAGGTGTGGCTTTTGCATGTGAAACCTGTTGCTGTCAAAAAATAAAATGTGGTTAAAAGAGTGCATTGGTGAGCTCAGGAACTTAAAAATACCAGGACATCCACAGAAGACAACAGTGGGGGATGATTACAGAATAATTTTCATGGTGAAGAAAAACCAACTTCACAACATCTACCTAAGTGAAGAACACTCTCTAGGATGTAGGTGTATCAGTATCTCATTCTATCGAGAGAAGAATTGATGAGTGCAAATACAGATGGTGTACCACAAGTTGCAAATCATGAATAGAAAGTTCAGATTAGACGCTACCAAAAACCATCTAAGGAAGCTAGACCAGGTCTGGACAGGCTTTGTAGAAAAAAATATTTAATTTCTAAGCCCAAATCATTAAATCATGTGTCTCTGTTCAAATATATATGGACCTAAAAGTAAATGCCTCCTTACAGACGTATATTTTATTTTTTTACGGATACCGGGTTCTTGGAATTATGTAACCAGTTCCAAATCAGAACTGAATTGCAATTTTCAACCATAAAGTAAGAAATAGACTTGGAGAAGGCAAGAGACAGAATACAATGAGTTTGATAAGCTAAAGTGACTGAGTTCAGTTCCTTATTTTATGTGGAACGCACATATCCATAAGTTACATTGACTTTTCACTGAGGTAATAACGTCAGTGTGAAGGTGTAAGAGTTATCCAGAAGCTCATTTACAAGCTTGAGTGACAGAGAGAACGGTTAATTCATTACTGTGTCCTGCCAACATGCATCAGTCAACATCTTAGACATGCAAATTTACAAGCGTTAGCTACAAGCTAATTTGCATTCCTCAGAGACTCTGGGAGTTTATTTACATATTTTAGAGTGACTTAAAACACACAAATCAATATTTAAGTTATACAGTAGCATCACATAACCTTTTGAGAAATAGCAACAAGCTAAATCGCTTTCCTCAGTGACAGAGTTCACTTACATATTTTACAGAGACTTGGTCACATAAATCAATACATCCAATTTAGGTTCGATTTATGTAACATCAAGTATAGATATAAGAGTTCTACTGCAATCTGTTTAAACTCAGATTTTGGAATTTCTTAGTTCCAAGTCCCAATAAGTTGTGAGTTCTACTTGGAAAGTCAGACAGTCTCACAAACTCAGAGTTCAGAATCCAAGATTGCTGCACAGGACATTAACAGTAGTAACACCAGTAGTATTATTCAGTTTAATATCACTTTCATGATGTTTGGAAGTTATATAAATACTGCAAAAAGCATTAACTGGTAATGCTAACAATGCTAACCAGAAACAATACTAACAGTGATACTTTGGGACACGAACATGTGACATACCGTTTTTTTTACACTATAAAGTGCACTTAAAGTCCTTTAATTTTTCTAAAAAATAAACAGTCTTATGTATAAATTTTACCAGTCAGGGTATAAGGAGCAGTAAAGCCACTCCCCTGAAGTACAGAATTATACAGGAGTTTTAGTGAAGTTTTTCCAGCACCGAGGCTGGAGCAGTATTAGCATTAGCCGCTAACCGCAGCAATAGCTTTATTTAACCATTCAGAGATGAGTATATTGGACTGTAGCCTGCATGCTCTATTGGGCAGCGTTTACTAGCACTAAGTGATGCTGTAAGCTTACTGTAAATAAACAAAAGCGCTTTACTCATCCAATTAAACAGGTTTAGGAGAGGAATTTAGACTGTATTTTTACAATTGTTAAATAAGATGTGGTAAACTCAAAGGCTCTTAGTCAACTTTTTTAGGATATGTTGTGAAATAATACATATATCTGAATGTTTACTGGAATGCAGCAACTCAACTTGGGTGTGACACCAGTCCCAACTCTGGCTAATTAGACATCTAGCTAACCTCAGAGGGAAAAGGGAAGCAGCATTAGCTACAAGCTTATTTTAAAATATATTTTACAGGGACTTAACACACAAGTTAATATTTAATTTAGCCAGCAACATCAATGTTGTGGGAGATAGCAACAAGCTAGCTAATTTGCTTTCTTGAGAGACTGAGTGAATTAATTTACTTATTTTACACCAACTTATTCACATCAATGTTTATTTAGCTAAGTTGGATAGCAACACCACATGAAGCTGTGAGAGTTAGCGACAAGCTAATTGCAGTACTTTAAGAGAGAGAGAAAGAGAGAGATTTAGAAGCGCACACTGACACAGGTGTAAAGTAAAGTGCTAATGTGATAAAGGCTAATTAATTCACACAAACGTACAGGGCAGAAGTGTTAGGACTCTGCCTAACATGTTAAGCTACTTATGTGAATTGTAGGAGTATATGTGTTCAAAATACCCTAATAGTACACGACAAACAAACTAATAGACAGTATATTGTGATTTGATATAATATTTGTTAGCTTAACAATTTTACAAGCCTCTGTAGGCTCTAGTAGATCAGGGTTCTTGCATCATTTTAAAAGTCAAATTTAATGGCTTTTTAAGACCTTTTTAAGACCTCAGTAAACATAAATCAAGACCCATAATTTCATAATTTCTTTGGTAGAAAATAATGTATTGCAAATCAAAATATAACTTTTCCCATTTGTTATTATTATGTATTTTATTTATTTATTTATTTTTTGCAAATTTTTTTTTTTGCTAATTTACCGATAAAATGAGTATGTTCGCTAGCTTGCTGCTAACGTTAGCTAGCTCTTTGTTAAACTTAGTTCTCTCCCCAGTTACAGAGCTAACTTGCCGCTAATGTTAGTATGTTAGCTAGCTCACTGCTAATGTTAGTATGTTAGTTAACTCACCGCTATTGTTAGTATGTTAGCTAGCTCACTGCTAATGTTAGTATGTTATCTAGTTTAAGACTTTTAGCATGTTGCATTTGATTTTGGCCATGTTTGTTTATGTAGGTCATGCCAGTAAACTAGCTTTAGTTTAGTCAGATTAATCATGCTCATATCCACCATATTCTGCCATTCCCACTTTCAGGAGATCTTTATTCAGCATTTTTGTTAGAATTTCTGGTTACCACATAGCTAGCTAGCTAAATTACATACACTGCCTTCCAGAAAAGAGGAGCTCTGTCTGTTGCTAAAAAAAAAAAAAAATCCACCCAAACATACTTGAGGAAACATCCATATATCTGTTCTTACTAAGGGTGTGCCATATCATATCATACACAATAATATCGCCATCATTTTGGAATATTGTCAACAATATTATACCCTGATATATTGTGCCAAGGCACACCGAATTATAATGTATAATGTATATTATCAGTGAACATCTATTTTCATAAATATCCACTATTGAATCGCAGTTAATCACAGAATATTGTTGTGATTAATCGAATTAAATGTTTTAATCGATAGACACCACAAGTGTGGTGTCAAGATCATTTTTTTTGTTTGTACAGTAGAAAAAAAGACCAAATCGAACACAGTCACAATCCACACAACACTGCCAGAGAATCAGAGTGTCTAGACTACATGCAGGACTTCAGTCTAGTAGCAAATATTGTGGTGTTGCTGCCCTCTAGTGTATGTGTTCAGGTAGAAAACTGTCCTAGAAATTATTGTGATGAATAATATTATTATAATTTTAGGGCCATTTTATGCAGCATCATAATCTATTTATATATTACTTTTAATTAGCATTTAGCTTTAATTTAGAAATTGGAATTGATATATATAAAAAAAACATTTATATTTAAAGTCAACAAACTTTACCAGACAAATTGTAACAAATTGTAAAAAACTTTACAAAATATATATATTTTGTTCAGTTTTATTTACGGCTCTGAATAAAAAATTAAGAGACCACTTCAGTTTTTGAATCAGTTTCTCCGGTTTTTCTATTTATAGGTTTATGTTTGAGTAAAATTAATGTTGTTGTTTCATTCTATAAACTACACATTGGGACAACATTTCTCCCAAATTCCACATAAAATTATTGTCATTTAGAGCATTTATTTGCAGAAAATGAGAAATGGCTTAAATAAAAAAAAAAGATGCAGAACTTTCAGGCCTTAAATAATGCAAAGAAAACAAGTTTATATTCATAAAGTTTTAAGAGTTTAGCAATCAATATTTGGTGGAATAACCCTGGTTTTTAATCACAGTTTTCATGCATCTTGGCAGGTTCTCCTCCACCAGTCTTACACACTGCTTTTGGATAACATTATGCCACTCGTGGTGCAAAAATTCAAGCAGTTCAGTTTGGTTTGATGGCTTGTGATCAACCATCTTCCTCTTGATTATATTCCAGAATTTTCAATTTGGTAAAATCAAAGAAACTCATTTTTAAGAGGTCACACTGTTTCTCACTCGCTTTGTCTCTCTTTCTCTCACTTTGTCTTACTCTCTCACTCTCTTTCTTTCATGTCGGCTTTTAATTAAATATGTTGTGTGAGAATAATGATCACTTTTTGTTTTTTTGTTAAGAAAAGGGTAGCAAAAATAAGAAAATTAAAGTATCATATCAGTACCAATATCGGTAGTGATATTAAAAATTTGCTATCGATACCCAACCCTACTCTCAGTAGACAGCACAGTAGACGGTGATAATAATTG
Organism: Astyanax mexicanus; assembly: GCF_023375975.1. Taxonomy (NCBI): domain Eukaryota; kingdom Metazoa; phylum Chordata; class Actinopteri; order Characiformes; family Acestrorhamphidae; genus Astyanax; species Astyanax mexicanus. The sequence continues at coordinate 29,714,167 of NC_064411.1, forward strand.
TGACCGGTGGCATCTGGCTAGAATTGTCCGCATGAACAGACAAGCAATTCTGGCACAAATCACATCCACATTCAATGCAGGTGACCACACACACAAAAAGTTAAAAAGTCATGGGACACGATAACTAAATCCCATTTCCCATTTTTTCAGGTGTGTCGCGAGTACCAGCGTGGAAACTGCTCCCGCGGTGAGACGGACTGCAGGTTTGCCCACCCGGCCGACAGCACCATGATCGACTCCAGTGATAACACAGTGACCGTGTGTATGGACTACATCAAGGGCCGCTGCTCCAGAGACAAGTGCAAATACTTCCACCCTCCAGCTCACCTGCAGGCCAAGATCAAAGCAGCACAGCACCAGGTGAACCAGGCCACAGCCACCGCGGCCATGGTGAGTACTGTCCATCCACCTGCAGGACACTGACGGACAGGACACGCAGCACTGTTACATTTATACACACATAGATAAACAATTATACATCCATATCTGCAAGAACATCCAGTAAAACTACAGGGAACATACACCCCCTACAGATACATACTCAGCGCATGCTCAGTTATTCATAACTGATTTATCTGATTTCATCTCAGGCTGACTTTGACTCTTCTACTGTATGTCACTATATTGTAAATTGTCTATCACTGACTATCATTCGCATTTTTTACTGTTTAAAGGAAACTGACACTTTATTAGTACCATCATATTTTATCATATATATTTTTGTTTCTATAAAACCAAAGCAGAATATCTTGTCAGTCTTTATTATTCCTAGTTTATGTTATTTAAAAATATACATATATAAGAATATATGATTTTTTTGTGTATTTTGAAGCTTTTTCTATGCATAATACGTTTAAAGAAGCATTGCATTAGAAACAGTGAAATTGTGTTTTACATTCACTTAAACATTTGATGAAATGTTACACAGCAGTGCTACTCTAATCATGCATTTACCTCAACAGTGCTATTTTAGTCATAAATCTACCTCAGCATTGCTACCATAGTCACGCATTTAGGGGTGCAACTTTAGTAAAAAAATTACTACAGCATTGCTATTTTATTCATAAATTGACCTCAGCAGTGCTATATTCAGCACAAATTTACCACTGCATTGATATTTTATTTATAAAACTTCCTCTAGCAGTGCAATGTTAACCATATATTTACCATAGCATTGCAATTCTAGTCACACATTTACCTCAGCAAAGCAATTTTTGGTCATAAATTTGCCCAAGTAATGCTATTCTAATCATGAATGTACCTCAAATATGGAATATGGTGTTGTCTGAAAATGTGTCATTTCCTTTTTGACTCTATTAAATGTCATATGAATGTCTTATATTTGTGTAAAACCTTTTAAAACAGTGTTTTAGAGCACATGTTCTGCACCTGGTGTGCCAAATTCTGGTCCTGGTGATCTAGTCCCTGCAGAGTTTAGCTCCAACCCTAATTTAGCACAGCTCATCTAGGTAATCAAGGCCTTTGGAGGCAGATGTGGAGATAGATGTGTTAGAGCTAGAGGTGAGCAACATGGTAAATATATTATATCATATTTTGACTTGCAGAAAAATACATTAGTAGTACAAATCTACTATTCAAATACTCAGTATAGCAGAACTTCATCCAGTTACAGTAAAATTACCATATTTTTCGGTCTATAAGGCACACAAGATTATAAAGCGCATTAAGTGACACTAGTAAGATATTGAAGTGAACAATGGTGTCGCCATGTTTTTCTTCTAGTGAGGAAGCTGGGGGAAGCGCCTAAGTAAATAAAACTGTAATTCTTAAAGAAAAAAACATTTCTTTTGAAGTATTTTAAAGAGCACCCCAGAGAGTTAAACACTGACAATGTCTAAGATATACTTTCAGATGAATATGTATTATACACTGCATATTATTATACACCGCATGCAATATATTATGTATCATGATAATATGATATGATAATATGATACCTCTACTGTAACTTGGATGTGAACTGTAGCGGGTATTAGATCTCCAAGACCAGTATTAGGCACTCATGCTCTACTACACTTTTTGATGTTTCTGTTTTATTCACTGGTTTCTCCTTTAATGTTGTCTAAGAAAGTACATTTTCACCCATCTGTTTCTGTGAGGCAGGGGGTGATAAAACATTCTAATTTACAGGAGAACTCTGGTGTGAAATGGACCCTGGGTGTAGTGAAACATAACTTACTACTAACTTACAGTACTAACCTTTGTGGAATAGCTGACCTCAGTTTGGAGACAGCATTCCGGAATACAGATTTTTTTTTTCATTTCCTTCAAACAGGTTTTAGAGTGGGCGCAGTAGGGGCTTATTTTTGCCTCTGCAGAGAAATAGCTTTTTTTTTACTGCTAAAAAGCTCAAAATAGCTCCACACTTCATTGGTAGAATTCAGAGAGCCTTGACATTTAAAACGAGACATTGAGAACTTTGAAAGTGCACCAAAAAGTTTATTAAAATAGTAGCACTACACTAGTTTTCCGGACTTAACTTTAAGATGGTGGCATCCGGAGAACTAGTGTAGTGCTACAGTATGTAAACAGACTATTTTAATAAACTTCCGGTGCACTTCCAAAGTTCCCAACATCTCGTTTTAAACATCTAGGCAAATTCTCAATGTCTTGTTTTAAATGTCTAGGCTCTCCGAATTCTACCAATGAAGTTTGGAGCTATTTTGTGCTTGTTAGCAGTGGAAAGAGTGATTTCTCTGCAGGGGTAAAAATATGCCCCTATAGCGCCCATTCTAAAACCTCTTTGTAGAAACTTGAAAAAATTCTGTATTAGTCAATGCTATCTGCAAACGGAGGTTGAATGTTCAACAAAAGTAAGTACTCATAATTATGTTTCAGTACACCCCAAGTCCATTTTACACCGGAGTTCTCCTTTAATAGAGATCATGGGAAATTTGAGGGATGACGTCTAGTCAAAAGCTTGATTTGGACAGGATTAGTTTTACATAGGGAGGTGGAATAAATTAATTGTATTAGTTTCTTCAAGTTTCTGAATGTGCCATGTCAGAACTTTTTACAGAATGCAGAACTCTAACATGTCAGTAAATATTCCGGTGGGAATTACCTTCTGTAAAACTAGCTGTTAAAATAACCTCAGGTACGTAAATATTCAGTTAGTGAGTGTAAAGCTTTTCTCAAGTATGGAGGCACTCGAGGAGGTGTTTAGGTGTTTTTTGTTGTGAATGGCACAGATAGTATTCGCTCAAGTAGTGCTATGCTAATCATGAATTCACCTCAGTAGTTCCACTAGTTTGGTTTAGAAGACACAACCTTAAAAGAGGGTTTATTCTTTTCCAAGTTTGATGTCAAAATTTTGTACAGAATGCACACTGACGCTTCAGGAAACACTAAATTCCAGACACCTTCAGTAAAACTAGTGGTTAAAATAATCTCAGGTAGGTAAATATTTCATTTTTTAATTACTGTGAAGCTTTTTTGAAGTATGGAGGCACTCGAGGAGGTGTTCTGCAGCTTAAGGCATGTCATTGTGCAGCAAACCCTTTAACCTACAGTCGTATTATGAACATATAAGGTGTTATACAATGTTTTTTTACATGATGGCAGTCAGTGCATAAATTGAGTAGCCACTCCCATCTCAGTCAGTCATCTCAGGGATGAGTAAAGCTCATCCCGTCCAAATCGAGCTGTTGGTATGATTAAAACCTTATTTAGAAAGCGATGTAGTCTAAACCTATGCTAATCTTTTCATATTAGCAGATGTAATTACATATATTTTGTGAGTTGGTGCATAATGTTATGTATATGATGTCTTGTCTTTCATTGTTCAGACTGTGAAATGTATTATTTTCTGGCAGCAGCTCTGTGATACTGATACTGTAGTCTGTACTGTAGCTTTAAGTATTAATCTCCTGTACTGCAGTAGACTTTCCTAAATGACTTTACAGTGCATGACATAGTCCTGATATCCCCTTTGTATACTGCATTCCAAATGATTTGTTTTTTATTTGTTTTTTTTCTCACCCACCCAAAATGCACTGCTGCCCCCATGATGCACCTCTGCTTGCTGTTTATGTTTATGCGCTTGAACCCCATTGGCCCATTGCCATCATGTGCTCGCTGCCTGCTAATTAAGACGGCTGTCAAATCACTGAAGCGACCCCTCGAGGCCACCTTTGACCTGGTACTATGACCTTTCACCTTTTTGCTTGGCATGTTGCTTTGTCGTAGTGTCTTAACAAACGATAATTTGCAAGCGTAGTAACTTTTTTTTTTTTTTCGTTTAGTTTTTTTGTTTTATTTGTCAGCTTTGTGTTCTCTTCCTACTGCTTTGTGTTATTATTAGTAACTCTCTGGTGATCAGCTGATTGTGGAGAATACTGTTGGGTGGGTTTTTACAATATATTCATGACCAAAGATTACAAAATCAAATCAAATCAAATACCCAGATAGCGTGAAGAATCGGCCCGAGCTCGGCTGATGTATGACAGGATTGGCCGAGACTGAGACGTGGTTTATGCTTGGCAACCAGGGTGTTGTCAAAAGTGTCAACAGCCAATTCCAATATTATACTCAGCAACCGGGGTATTTGCGCATGTGGCATGGCACAATTCCCATATCGACACTTTTATAGAATAAAAACTATTTTTTCAGAAGTTTTATCTAAGTTTATCAGAAAACACAAAAACACGAATTACAGTTAATGGCTATTCAAAATTAGCAATGGTTTAAGAGGATATTATATTATACAGTCAAGCCTTGGAACAAACCAGAAACATTCCTAATTTAGTATTCTGAAAATATTGATTGGAAAGACAGAAAACAGTTAACAGTTAACATTTGAACATTTTAACAGCCACAAATTATATAGCCTTAGCTATAGATTTAACTGTGCAATATTTTTAGCCTATAGCCTTTATTAATTACAATTGTACCACAGTTAGTTCCGGACCTGCAATATGATTGGCTGAGAGGCATTCTATTAGTGCCATTATCAGCCGGTAATGCACTGTAACCGAAGCTCTCCATGTATTACTCCTCCTCATACAGGTAACCTAGCAACGATACAGCTCTTACCAACCAAACAGCGCAGATACAAACAGAGCAGCAATGGAACTATTTTAACTTTTGGAGTTTTTATAACCAAACAAATCGTCTTTTTTTTTCTTATCCTCTTTAACTCAAAATCTTCATAAACAGTGATAATGGAACTGTGGAGTGATCACAATATACACTCGAGATTTGTGCTATAACGTGTAATATTGTGCTACCACCACAGCACAGCAGTGCCAATATTACACATTTTAGCACTCCCTCTCATGTATTATTGCTTAAAAATCTCATTATCATCTTGGACACACATTTTATAATAAATGAGCTCATGTCACACTCTTGACAAAGGCCATCATCCATTATAAGGAGTAAAATTATATTATGTATGCGATTTTAACACCGGTAGTCAGAATTATGAGGAGATGATTTAGGCAAAAAAGTAAATTTTCCAAGATTATTTTAGAGGGATGATTATATTATACTCAGCAACCGGGGTGTTGCACAGGCAGCACTTAACCCAGATGTGAAACATTCTGTTTGGGACAGAATTCGGGCCAAGTGTAACAAAATAAAATTTATACTAAATATGAAGTCATGTTACAACAAAAATCTACCACAAAACTGTGTGGCATATTTCATTTGTGCATATAAATCTAAAAAATTCATGCATATAAACCAAAAAAAAAAACGAAAATAATAAATGATTGTAATAAATGAATAACAAAAATATTGCTTATTATAATTTTTATAATGTTTTTTTTTTCTGGACAGCAACTAAATGTGACATTTTCAGACATTTTCATAAAAAAAACCCTCATATTTATAAATATATGTATTTTTAATAAACAATCCCACAATCAGCTCATCACTCCTACAGCATAAAGTCAGGATCAGGCATATTAACTGTGGTGTGTCACTGCTCTTGTGTGTGTGTGTCTGTTACTGTATCTGCGTGTTTTTATCTCTCTATATCAGCGTCTGTGTGTAGTGCATGTGTAGTAGCTGTGTAGTGCATGAGTAACAGGGTAACCGGGGGTTAAATACACTGGCAGTCTGGGTATAAGCAGTGTGGTAGCCACCTGAGCAACAGAGCGTTAATAACTTATCTCTCATATTTCGCAGATATCATGGAGAAAGCAGTGCAGCTTTTTGGTTTTTGTTTTCAGTTCCTGCTTTACGTTTCTGTCTTTATTTTTCTTTTATTTCATTTGAGTTCTTTATTTTTTGTCCCTCTTTGTCTGCGATACATTTTTTTTTGTAGTAGAGCGAAGCTTGCTTCATTTCTTTGCGCTCAGTCAGCTGTAACAGTCAGTTAGCTTAGCATAGCTTAGCTTAACTTTAGCTAGATAGCGTGGTAGCCTTTAAACAGGTGTAACAGTGGAAGTAGTGTGGCTAATCTGTGTGAAATAGGCTAGACATTAATGTGTTTATATATGTTTGAAGCTTTGTATGTGTATGTTTGTTGTTGTGTACATATATCTAGTCAGATTTGTTTTATTTGGCACTGCTGCTTCTGCTTGTGGCGTAGTCACGTGTAGGCTGCTGCTTGCCTGCTATTTATTAGTTTTTTGTTTTCGGTTTGTTTCGGGTTATTTTTCGGTTTTGTGCTGAAATGAAATGTCCTCTGACAATAACTCTTGTTTATTTTCTCTTCCCTTTCTTTTGTTTTGTTTTTGTTTGTTTTTTCTCCTGTTTCCCCCCCCGGCTCCGTCACACGTTTTTTTCCCCCTCACGCCGAGCAGGGCATCCCTCATAATGTAATGCCTCCTTTGCCAAAGAGACCAGCCCTTGAGAAAACCAACGGTGCCACCACCATGTTCAATGCTGGCATGCTGCAGTACCAACAGGCTCTGGCCAACATGCAGTTTCAGCAGCAGGCAGCATTTATTCCTTCAGGTAGGGCTTCCTGACACTTCTGGGGTCAAAAAATACAAAAAACACAAATCAGAAAATGGGTAGCATGTTCTATATGTACTGCACGTCTTACAGTTTTACTCTAAATTCATAAGAATTGATATATCCATGCTCTGTCCACACATGTGCTCCTTTATAGAGAAAACCTATATATTACAAATACCTAGTCGGGCATAAAGAGATATAATAGATACCAGCTGTGATAATTTCAGCCGTAGACTAGAAAATGACAGTTCCATAACAAACTTTAAGTTGGCTTGAAAAAGGTCAATTAAACATTAAAACATTAAAACCAAAAAAAAAACAAATCTAAATAACTAAAGCATTTTAAATAAATGGCTTAAATCCAGTGTTAGATAAAGAGAAGGAAATAAAGAAACATACAGAGAAAGAGTGGGACAAATAAAGAAAAAATAGAGAAATAGAGAAAAAAAAAACTATTAAAAAGTTAGTGACAGGTAGAGAGAGACATATACACAGTGAAAGAGAGTGAAGTAGAGAGAGAGACATACAGAGAGAAAGAGAGAAAAAAGTAGAGAGACATACAGAGAGAAAGAGAGAGAGAGAAAAAAATCGTAGAGAGAGAGACATACAGAGAAAAAGAGTGAGAAAAAGTAGAAAGAGAAAAAAGAGAAACAGAGAGACATATACAGAGAGAAAGAGAGAGAAAAGTAGAGAGAGACATATACAGAGAGAAAGAGAGAGAAAAGTCGAGAGAGACATATACAGAGAGAAAGAGAAGTAGAAAGAGAAAAAAGAAAAACATAGAGAGACGTATACAGAGAGAAAGAGAGAGAAAAATAGAGAGAGACATGCAGAGAGAAAGAGTGAAAAAAAGTAGAGAGAGACATGCAGAGAGAAAGAGAGAGAAAAAATCGTTGAGAGAGAGACATACAGAGAAAAAGAGGGAGAAAAAGTAGAAAGAGAAAAAAGAGAAACAGAGAGACATATACAGAGAGAAAGAGAGAGAAAAGTAGAGAGAGACATATACAGAGAGAAAGAGAGAGAAAAGTAGAGAGACACATATACAGAGAGAAAGAGAGAGAAAAGTAGAGAGAGACATATACAGAGAGAAAGAGAGAGAAAAGTAGAGAGACACATATACAGAGAGAAAGAGAAGTAGAAAGAGAAAAAAGAAAAACGTAGAGAGACGTATACAGAGAGAAAGAGAGAGAAAAGTAGAGAGAAATATATACAGAGAGAAAGAGAAAAAAAAGTAGAAAGAGAAAAAAGAGAAACGTAGAGAGCATGGAGCATGGATAGGTCAATTAGCATAAACAAATTCAAAATTAAAGTAAAATTACTGAAATTTGTAGTTAATACAGTATTCTTACTTGAGTCTCTACTGAAAATTTGGGCTAAATTGTTTAGAAGTGTAAAAGAATAATATGTGTATAAATAAATGTATTTTATTGGAATATTAAGTTGCATAATGATGTATGAGGATTTCTTTATTTCGAACAGTTATAATCTGTCTTATCTGTGATAGTTACTCTACTCATAACGGTCCCTGTCTGTCATATTCTTCACTAAACAATCATTTGGATCTAAAGTTTTAGGTGTTTTCTACATCCAAATAATAGACCCATATTTACTTTTATATATATTTATATGATGTGATTGGGAGTCCTGGTCTCTTATCTGTCAGGCCTCTCAGAGTAATAATGCACCTTTAACACTAAAATAACACTAAAAGAATGAAATGAACTGAAGCGATCTGATCTTAGATCAGTATTCTTACTCTGAGATGACTGATAATGATGGGTCCTGATCTTAGAATACCACTCTGAAACACGTAATGTGGGCTAATATTGTCTTACTGATGTTAGCAATAAAATTGTAACGTGTAGTAGGGAAAGTAATAGGGGATAGTCAGGCACAACCTAACATTTTTTTCTAAGCAATTTGCACATTTCTGACAAAAACAACGGATATCAATGCAAATAGTTGTACCAGTCACTGGATAAGTTAGGAAAATTGATGCAAGCAATTTGGAAGAATTAATTGGATACAAACCAGACAAAACTACACAGTAATTAAGAACAGCATGATAAAATAGGGACTTTATTCAAAATAGGGATACACCAAATATTTATAAACAAAAATTGTCTATCAGATACAAATTACCATCCAGACACTTTGTCCAGAAGACATAAAATAAATAAATCAGTTTAATCAGCATAAGCTGAGACGTACAATAAAAAAAATGATTTTACACTAAGTAACACGTCTAGGGTAAGCAAAACAGACATGTGTTGGACTGAAATGTAGACCAGAAGACAAGCAGGGTCAAAAACTAGAAAACTAGTCAAAAGCTAACAAGGAGAAACAGCAAACAGGCAAAGATCAGAAACAGATGAATCACAGGAGTGCACTGTGAAATGGTTGGCAATACTTTGCAAAGTACTGAGGCTAAAAAAAAAATAAGAGACCACCTAAAAATGATGAATTTCTTTGATTTTACCAAATTGAAAACCAAATTGTGCACTAGGAGTGGCATAAAGTTATCCAAAAGCAGTGTGTAAGACTGGTGGAGAACATGATGCCAAGATGCATGAAAACTGTGATTAAAAACCAGGATTATTCCACAAAATATTGATTTCTAAACTCTTAAAACTTTATGAATATGAACTTGTTTTCTTTGCATTATTTGAGGTCTGAAAGCTGTGTCAATGGCAGTAGAAAAACAGCTTTCAGCATTTGGCCAAATAACTGAAAAGACAGGCAGAGTTCAGAAACAGATAAATCACAGGAGTGCACTGTGGAAGGGTTGGCAATACTTTGCAAAGTACTGAGGCAAACAAATAGGTACATATGTTTACAGACTGGATGTAAGCAATTCTAAAACTCCAATAGAAAAACAAAGCATTTGACCAAATAAGTGTTAAGATTTTAAACAATTCAAAATGACGTTTTATTTCAAAAGCCAGACACAAAGACATTAAGTCTATTTAATACGTGAAGTGGAGGAAAAAAAATGCCAAAATGAAGGAAAACTTCCAGTGAAAAATCCATGTTTAGGTTTCTTTATTCGGCCTTCGACCAAATGTTTTATTGTATTCAGTTTCAGGTTAACCGAAATAGTTCCTTTTACTGCAACCCTATGTAAAAGTGTTTTCATATGCATGCTTAAAATAGTTTATGGTGCAAGTCTGTCACTACCATTGGCAAATTGCCAGTGGTCCAAAAAGGCATCAAATTTTTTGTGTCTTTATTCTACAGCAGGTTGTGCCTTGCTCTCCTCTAGCTTTACGTATGAGGTGCTTTCTAGTTGTAAGCGAATGTACTAAAACAAGTCATCAGTGTATAAAAAAGAAAGCTCATGACTGTCTTGCTGAGCAGCCTCACACTTACGAGTTCACCTCCCTCTCACTTCCCCACTGCACAGATCACTATTCCCACGACTAATCAATCTCTGTGAATGTCATGATTCCCTGTAAATAGATTCCGTTTGTTTGTTTTTGTTCTTTATTTTTGGAAAGTCTTACTTTGTGTTGTCATCTCTCTTCAATCTAACCAACCTTGTGATGGGCTGTTTTGATTCTTCTCCCTTTTTCCAATCCACTTCCTGTTGCAATGCATGATGGGCAGGCTCAATATTGTGCATGACTCCTGCAGCAAGTGTGGGTAGGTCTCTAGCCTTCCTCCCTTTCGGCTGCTCTCGCGCCATCAAATTCCACATAGCTCATGCAGAACGCGTGTAATAAGACACGGCCGCTCACTGATTGGCCAGTTGACTCACAGTTGAACACTCATCGTAAAATAAATGGTTGCCAGTATAGTTGCACCCAGAAGGAAGTGTCAGATTGGAAGAAAGATATGTTTTGAATTATACGAGCGACCCCTGCTCATATTTATTGAGCTACAGATACAGAAAAAGTGTGTAAAGCAAGTTTTAAACAACATGACGAATGGTTTCCTGTGATTTTCCATCCCATGCAGCCTAAATGTTCACGCAGATTTCACGGATTTCAATAGCATCTCACACGTTTTTAACCAGGGATAGATCTGGCGATACGTCTGGCCATGGCATAGTATCTGTGTTATCAAGGCTAGTTCCTGAGACAGCAGCAGTATGTGGATAAGGTGGTTGGGAGATCGCTGGTTCGAATCCCAGTGATGCAGCTTGTCATCAGCTGTCGGATCCCGGAGAGAGCACAATTGGCTTTGCTCTCTCTCTCCGGGTGGGTACAGTAGAGCTACAGTACAGCTCTTTCCCCTCATCACTCCTAGAGTGATGTCGATTAGCACAAGGCTGCGTCTGTGAGCAGATGTATCAGAACCGAGTCGCTGCGCTTTCCTCCGAGTGCGCTGTGATGATTCTCGGTAATGCTACATCATCAGCAGTTTAAAAAGAGGCGGAGTCTGACTTCACATGTATCAGAGGAGGCATGTGCTAGTCTTCATACCCCTTGTGTTGTGGCCTCACTAGTGATGGGGGGATATACAACTGAGTAGCATCTGAATGGGTGGGACAATTGGCCTAGCTAAATTGGGAGAAAAATTGAAATAAAATTATATATTTTAAAAAAAAAAGAAAAAAGTGACAGGCAAGTGACACAACTTCCCACCAAGTTTCATTCCTGTGAGTTGATTCCTTCTGGGTGCATTTTTTTTCTTCTTTTTTTTCGACGATGAGTGCAAACAAATTGACTTTACATTTCCAGAAAATACTGGAGTACTCAAAAAAAACAATTCTTCTATGTTGATAAAGTTTGAGTAATGTGGGTTTTGTTGGTTTGTGAGATTTAATTTATCATGGGGACTTAATTCTGTAGAATGACTACTACAATCTCATTGTGATGATGTGCAATATTTGGCTAAAGGATAAGCTTCTACAAAATAGTGCAATGTCAGTGGTCCAAGCAATTAATTTACATTTGGAAGCCCTATCTATTTCTGTTAGAGTAACTGTTATTCTTTTGTGTGAAAATAAGTGTTGTTATTCTTTTGACATTGAAATGAATGTTTATGAACTGTCCTGCCCTGCAATTCTCTCCTATTCAGCTCACTTGACACTAATAAGCTGTTTAAACCTTGCATCAAATGTTGCTTTCACTGCTCAGAATTCACTGAACTGCAGTTTTTCCATATTATCTATTATGTTGAGAACAGAACCCTGAGCAGGGCATGAATTCAATGGTAGGATTTGTGCTTAAATAAGCTATAGATGGCCAAACATTAAGCTGGGCGATAAATTGATTTTATAAATGCATTCGAATTTACAGTTAGGGACGATATTTTTTTTATGACAATCAATTTTAACTAATTTAGCTACCAGAGCTTATGAATTTATCTACATTGATGGGCGGTGGTGTGAAAATTGCTATCTTGCCATTGGAAAACACAGTTGCACCACTGACTGATTTGAACCCTGACAACAGTCACCTGTCAGATGTTTATTGCTATCTTGGCAATGCAGGTGCGCCGCAAAGCAGGGGACAACCCAACTTTTACATTACCAATAAACAGAATACAGTACAAAAAAAGTAACATAACTGTTTGAAGTGTTCCCGTAAATTAGCTGCTTTACATTGTGAACGCACAGATCAGTATCGTCTGCTGAGAAGTGCAGAAGTTCTGCACCGTTAAAATAGCAATACGCCACAGTCAGAGTGTACCTGAAGCTTATAGGGAATGGCAAGTGGCAAGTTTATTTAACATTACGCTCAAAACACACCTATGATTAATTAAGAGAATTAGTACATGCCAAGGTGTATTTTTCCCATCGTTACAATAGCAAAGACACAGACACGCCCTAAATCAAGCTGCACGATGCTCAGTTTGCTAAAATAGGGCCCGATTTCTATTAAACACATTTAACTAAGATTAAATGAATAAATGCTTGTGAATGTTTTTTTAAGTGGTAAATAAAATCAATTTTTTGTGAAAAGCATTAAAGTATATCTACATACAACTCAAATGTGAAATAACTCACAATGATGCAAGGTGTAAACAAGCTCTGTGATTTCTAAATATACACACAGTATTTACTGTACTTCAGTTGCCACAGATTGCTTTCTGCTGGTGTGAACTCTACGCATCAGAATCACCAACAGTAAATCAACCAGAACGGCACAGTACAGCGTTTAACTGCTGCTGGAGCTAGTTTGACTACACATGCTAAAACAACTATGAGTGAATCACTGCTTTAAGACCAAGGTGGGACAGAACTAAAAATGTATGCATAATATGGATAACAGTGAATTAGTGCTATAAATCTTGCTATAAGACCATGAGGGCTGTGGCCTTGTTGGCATGTTTTTTGGTATTTTGTTGAAACCTGGCATTCACATACATCCTGGGTGATCTGATCATAAGTGGGTCATCACAGAGTACAAGTGTAAATGAGATAAAGTACCGTATTTTTCACACTATAATTTGCACCGGATTGTTAGGCACGCTGTCAATAAATGTCTATTTTCTGTTCTATTTTCATACATGAGGAGCACTGGATTATAAGGCACATTATGCGTCACTAGTAAGAAACAGGGGTGTCACCATGTTTTCCTTCTAATTTAGTTAAGAAAGCTAAGCTAAGTTACGTAAACAAAACTGTAATTCTTAAAGTAATTCTTATATTTTACATTCAAACGAGCGCTTGATGTTAATCTATAGAGATTTCTCTCCTGAAAACTGTTTTTTTAGTTAAGTAAAGTGCTTCCGTTTATTTACAATAAGCTTAGATTAGCGATAAACGGCTAATGCTGTCTAACAGCGCTAAACTGAGCAACCCTTAGTGTTCTATAGTAAGACAGGGCAATATTAGCTGGCAGTTCGTCCCACGAAGCTTGTTTGAACACAGTAAACACGCAGACTACAGTCCAATATACTCACCCCTGAACGGTGAAATAGCTAGTGCTTAGCGTGGTTAGAGGGTAATGCTAATGCTGCTCCAGCAGTGCTAGCCAGAGTAAGCAGCAGGCTACAGATTGGTAATACTCACCTCTGAATGTTGAAAGAGCTAGCGCTTAGTGCAGTTTGCAGATAATGCTAAAAATGCTCCAACAGTGCTAGCCGGGTTTAGCAGCAGGCTACAGGCTGATAATACTCACCTCTGAATGACAAAAGAGCTAGCGCTTAGAGCAGTTAGAGGGAAATGCTAATACTGCTCCAGCAGTGCTAGCCAGGATTAGTGAAACTTGGGGCCTCTTCTGGATTTAAACTGGGAACTCTGTTCAAAGAAAACTGGAAGCCTCCAGCATTTAAATGCCAGTCGTGAACAGCTATACGACTATTGCGGTAATCACTAGTGATTAGATCATCCAGCATGCATGATAATGCCAGGCGTGAACTGGTGGTTGGTCACCCTAGCTGATCGTGTGGTTTAGCGTTGGTGATTCTAGTGTGTAGCAAAGCTTCCTCCCTCTCTTTTCCCTCCCCCTCTCTTTACGCAAGCACCTCCCCCTCACCGTTCACATGTGTACACCTGTAGGCCACACTCCTCTGTATGTATGCTTAAATGATTTTCCCTCTGAAAAGTACCCATGATGCACGGCGCTTCACCGGCCGCTGTGTCCGCAGCAACCACGTCCGCCACTAGTGTTCCCTTCACGTCTGCATCAGTCAATCAGGTTTGCCCCCTTTATGGCTCTCTCTCAATCTCTCTCTCTCTCTCTCACTCTCTCTCTCATTTACTCTCTCCACAACCCCTCAGGAATAAATCCGTCTTTACAGGGGTAAAGACATCTCTCCCTCTTGTTGGCCCACATTATTATACCTTTATATCATTATTGTTGTTAAAATTGTGATTTTTATTCATTATTGCAGAAAACATATATATGCTGATCACAGTATCTAAAGGGGTGTGACTTATGATGACTTATTTACATGTTTACTCTACATATGTCCTCCAGTATTTATTGTTTTGGATGTCTTTTAACATATACAACTATTATCTTTCATGTACTGATTTGAATGTTGGAGATGCATTTGATCTGCTTTTTGATCTGTTGTAATGAAGAGTACCATTTTAATATTGTTCTTCTTGTCCCTTTTTATTTTGAGGACTCTTCTCTATCAAAGCTGACTACCAACGAATACATGCAATTGGTACGTATATGTGCTAGTTTTGAGTCTTGGTCATTTTTTATAAGTGCATCTTTGATCATTTTATTTCCTTCTTGCTTGTAAAAAAAATACTAAGTAAAAACACGCAATTTTTGTGGGTGTACAAAGTCCTGCATTTTGTTCTTGCTTATTCTTGTCCTTTAAAGTTTAGCTGATTTACAGCAATGCAGCACAGTCTGAACAGCCAGATAGGAATTTATGTGACTTTTATGTCAAAGAGTAGAAACAAATGGGTGTGAAAAGAAGGGAAATGGATGACAGGAGTGATCGAGGGTCTCAGTGGTTCCACAAACATATTTGAACTGATGGGACTCAAATCTAAATTTAAAACTATATTAGAAGGCTCCTGTCGGAACTGCATAATGTTTTTTGAACAAAGAATAATAAAAAGCTTTACAAATAAGTTTTAAGGAACCATGGACGAGTTTCAGATGAGTATCAGTTAAAGAGTGTGAACTTTTCAGACTAATGACGGATATAGATCACAATTTAAAAGATAGTGTGAACCGTTTGACATAAATATCAGTTGGTTTGGACCATTTTTCCTCTTGTGTGTATGTTGAGTAAAGGAAACATTTGTTAATACTGTCTATATTTTTCTAATAATGAACAATTGAGCATATTCAGCAGTACTGCTTTGTTCTAATGTGTGTTTTTTGTGTTTTTTTCCTTAGATTCCAATAATTTCTGCAGAGCATCTGACTAGTCACAAGTACTTGACTCAAATGTAGTCACAGTCCAGACCAGTGAGTGTTTCTATTTCAGCAGCTTTAATAAACAGCTTTATTAAATATTTCTAATTGTGTGTAATAATTAGTATTTACAGAAAATATCAATATATGTAGTAAAGTAGTTTGCTTCTGCTGTTATTAATGTTGTGAGCTTCAGTTTTATCTGTTTGAAAGTTCTACTCTGGCACTTTCACATTTTCTTAATGAACTGAACTTTTATATTAAATATTATATTTTAAATTTACCAACTTTTTAGATTATCCAACACAATATATGCACAGCAAAAATAAATTGCTTTGATGTATATACAGTTGGTTGCAATAGTTTTAGAGCCCCTATTCAACCAACTAAGTGTTGATTCAATTTATCAATTTATTCTTTTTTAATAAATAAAAATGGTTTAACATATGTGTAGCATTTTATTCACAGACAATTGAAAGATATCTTATTATATAACTTATTTTCACAATGAACTAAATGTGTTTTTATTCGATCTTTTGGTGTGTTATCAATACAAAGATAAAAGCATTTGACTTTTAATTCACTTCATTCTTTTTCACTTTTCATAGTGAATATTGGCTTTGTATAAAAAAAGAGAACACAATGTTTTAAATATTTCTCCTTTTGCTTGATGGCCAAACCTATAGTTGGTACAATATTAAAATCTTATAACTCCATCTTTTTTGGACTGTCTAAAATTGGAAAAAAAAAAAATAGGCCAAAAATATACAATTGATATGTTTAATAGTATTAACCCTCTATGGCATAGTGTTACCCTCAGACAACAAACCAAATTAAAATTTTCATACCATAACATACAATACCTTATTTTTTATGTATTTATTTCTTCTTCATATATATATATATATATATATATATATATATATATGTTACATGGCATATCTACATCCAGTACAATGAGGCGTACAGTGGGTCATAAATAAAACTATGTTATATATTGAACTATTTTTCATACGTATTTTTCACACAAGGCGCAACATTCGACACTAGTAAGGAACAGGGGTGTTGCCGTGTTTTCCTCCTAATTCAGTAGGTCTCGCTGCTGGGTGGTGAGACCTGTAATGCTTAGCTTTTACACAAAAAATTACACAAAACTGTAATTTTTTACAAAAAAAATTTTAAATCAATCAATTTTTACAAATTTCTCTCCTAAAAAAAACGTTTATTTGGTTGAGTAAAGCGCTTCAGTAAGCTTAGATTTGAAGATTTCCACTAAGGCTGCGAGCAGCAATATTATCATTAGCAGCTAACCACCAGAACTAGCCATGTTTAGCGGCTAACAGCGCATGACAGAGCTACTGTTCCGGTAAGCCAGGACATTATTAGCTAGTGGTTTGTCTCATGTAACTTGTTTTAACAAGGTAAACGTGCAGACTACAGTTCAATACTCACCTCTAAACAGTGAAAGAGCTAGCATTTATCGTGGTTAGCGGCTAATGCTAATACTGCTGGAGATCTAAACAGAAACTCCTGTATAATGCTGTACTTCAGTGGAGTGGCTTTACTGCTTCTTAATACCTGATTAGTAAAATTCATACATACGGCTCACCAGATTAAAAGGTACACTGACGATTTTTGGGAAAATTAAAGAATTTTAAGTGCTCCTTATAGTGCGAAAAATACGGTAGATGTGTAAGAATATGTAAAGAAGCAAAGCACATCTGGCTGTTTATAATCTTACGTTGTAAGTAACTTTAAAAACTGTGCAGTTAGACCTTTTGTTAGCTAGGTTTCAATATCTGGTTCTGGTGGAGACCTCCTCCTCCTCCCTGCTGCTCCCTGTTTTGGGTGCTTTCTTGCTGTAAAAAAAAAACACTAGATTTAAATAATCAGTTTGTTATCAAAAGTCAGAAGCTAAATTTAAGTTTGCTATAACTATAGGGACTCTTAAGCTTCCAAAATGTATATTTTTCCTCATGAAAAATATCATTTGTGCCATAGAGGATTAAATATATATATTTTTTTAATTATTTTTTACTTAAGCTTTTGTTACCTGTAGCAATCTGTGCCCTTTTGGAGATACAAGTTTTTGTTCTGTCAGCTGTACAGTAAATTTCTGTATATTTATCTTTCAAATTTCTTCTGTTTGTGTTTCCTTTTCAGATCAATTGAATGTGCCGATCAATTACCTGGGATAAACACAAACAACTTAACAGCATCAAATGTTAACATTTCAGATGTTAGAGCAGTCGATTTTACTCTAGTCTGCAGTGCCCTGTGGGGTATTGCTAGTTCACCGATAAGAACATTTAAAGGACTAGTCAACTATATGGAGTGCCCTTAGATGTGATGTGTAGAACTTGAAAGAGCAGCTGTACATATGACAGGAGGCGACACACGTATACACACACCCGATACTAGTCTGCCGGCATCGTGTGTAATGTTTAAAAGTACTGGTACGCTGACTGACCAAGAAAATTCCCTTTTTTTTATTTGTTTGATTTAATTCGATTTTTTTTGTTTGGTTTAAATAGATATGATTTATCAGTAACACTTGACTTTACGTTATTTAAATTACTCAGACTGGTTTTATAGAACCAAATTAGAAATATGTCTGAAAATATGATTTTTTAAGTGAGCACCATTACCTTTGGAGAGTTTGGAGAGTTTAGTCCAAGCCTGACTGGGCTTAGTCCAGGCCTAAATGCTGGGTATTTAGTGATGCACCGAAATAAATATTTTTGGCTAAGACTTAAACAGAAGTAAAAGAGTACTGAATAAATGCAGGTTTTTCATAGATTTTGCCACTTTTTATTATTAAATAAATTAAAGCAGACATACCAACAAAGCACAACTCAATATTTCTGCTATGTACAGTATATTTTGCAGCGGTGGGAGGAGCGGTTTAATGTATGCTAACAGTCAGGTTAAAATCACAATGTTAACAGTCACAGCAGCAGGGCTAAGCTAGGCTGGAGCAGGTTAGCTGCATTTGTTAATAGCCACAATGCTAAGAGTCACAGCAGCAGGTTTAAGCTAAGCTGGTGCAGGTTACATAGCTGCAATTGCTAATAACCCAATTAAAACCCCAATGCTAACAGTCACAGCAGCAAGGCTAAGCTAAACTCGAGCAGGTTACGTAGCTGCATTTGCTAATAACCAGATTAAAACCCCAATGCTAACAGTCACAGCAGCAGGCCTAAACTAGTCTGGAGCAGGTTAGCCACAATTGCTAATAACCAGATTAAACCTTTTTTTTACTATTTCAGCCAAACATTAAAGTGTTTTTATGCCATTGTCGGTTGCCAAATATTTTTTTAGTTGCCAAATATGTTCATTTGCCAAAAACTTGTGGTATATAATTACTGAGCCTGATTTAACAGATCCAAATTAGAAATAAGTCGTAGAATATTTTTTTTAGTGAGCACCATTAGCTTTTGAGAGTTTAGTCCAAGCCTGACTGGGCTTAGTCCAGACCTAAAAGCTGCACCAAAACTATTGTTTTATTGTTATTAGAATTTAAATTACTATAATTATTATAATATATATATATATATATATATATATATATATTAAACAGAACAAAATAAAAGAATACAAAATAAATGCAGGGTTTTTATAAAGAAATTGCCCCTTTTTATGATTTAATACAGCTTTTTGGTTATGAAACAGCTCTTAAATATTATTGAACATAAAGCACAACACAATGTTTCTGCTAGGAGCTTTGCTGTCTGCTTTTTAGCTAAATTTTGGCTAAATCTTCTTGTCTTTTTGCTCCATTTTGGATCCTAAAATCCAGTAAAGTGCCACCGCTGCTTAACGAAACCCTGAGGGTTTCATTATTTGATTATTCAGTATAAATTATCCACCTTTTTTTACTATTTCAAATATTAAAACATTAAAACTATGCCAAACATTAAATGTCGGTTGCCAAATATTTTTTTTTTTGTTTCCAAATATGTTCGGTTGCCAAATATATTCGGTGCATCCCTAAAGAATTACAGTTTAATCTTAAAAGACAAACAGACAGACAGACAGAAAGATGAACAGATGGACACAGACACATTTTCTATAACACAAGTTGTAGTTATAAAGTACTCGTACTCATGTGCCTGTAATCACAGTCAATTAACTAGTGACTAAAAGTGATGAATTAACACTTTTAATGTTTAAATTAAACACTAAAAGTGTAGATTTGAAGGCAAATTTGCTGTGTACGTTTTACCTTCCAGTCTTAACTCAAATATCTGTATCTGTAAAATTCGCCAATTCATGCATTACACCATGTTAGCCTGGACACCCTGTTATATTATAACATTATGACATTAAACCTATTGACAGTATAACATAATCAATCAATGCAACTGCGTGTCAATGCCTACTGATATGTGTTTAAAGAGAGCTATAACTATAGAGAGAATCATGCTTTTCGTTGTTTCTGTAAGTGCGTTAAGTCACGATTAAGCACTTTTAGCCAGCGTTATATTAAGACAACATGCGGTAGGCGTGTTTTAAGTGTTTTAATTATAAGATGCGTTAATTGTAACGTCAAGTGAAGCGTTACTGATTTACCATATGGTTTACACAATGACCGAGGTGCACCTTTTTTATTTTATTTTATTCATTTGTTTTTTCAATTTAAAGGTGATTACAATTCTACATATGGCACAATACATTCAGCAGAACAGTCAGTCAAATGCAGGTAGTAGTCAGTAGTGAATAGCTGTATATATATTATATATATATATATATTTACAGTTCTGACCTCTAGTCCAGCTCGCTGATGAAAGAGAGAGAGGAAGAGACAGATAGATAGATGGAGGGAGGAATTGGATGGAAGGATCAGGATTAGGATTAAAACGAGACTAATGAATGTTTTCGGGTAAAATAAAAAAATAGAAAAGAAAAAACACACAAAATCCAAATTTCCTGACCTTTTCAAAGCACATCTTATATACCGAGCTTCACATGCCATACGATGGGCTACGCACCACATACACACACACACACAAATATACAGACACATATACACATATATATATAAATATATACATACACACACATATACACACAAACAGAGAGAAAGTGTTATGTCGGCAGTGTTATTCTGTTTACCAGAGATTGTTTTTAAGGCTCTTGTTTTTTTATACATAATTTCACGACTGTGTGAGCTTTTTTAAAAAAAAAAAACGAAATTTTTATTGTTGTCTGTCTGTAATAATAATGATTCTCTCGATGGCTTTCCTTCCATTCAGCCTTGTAGTTAGTTGTTATTATTAGGCCTTCAACTCTTAACTCTTAACTTTCAACTTGTTGCATGAAAACAGGGTTGCCTTTTTCCTTCCTGTTGCTGCCATATATATATATATATATATATATATATATATATATATATATATATATATATATATATATATATATATATCAGGCAACGGAGTGTCCTTCTTTTATTCATTAAATGAAATGATGAAATGTAATGATGAGAAATGATGAAATGTAATGATGTAATGGGTCGGTATTGGTCGGTAATCACCGCAGCATGTCTTTACATTGTGGAGATAATAATAAGAAAGAGATTAAGACAATAACAGACTCTTATCTTGTAAAGCTGCTCTTCCTGCCGCTCGCATGAATTGAAGAAGAGCCTGTATTGTTTTTTTTTTGTTTGTTTTTTTTTGTTGTTTTTTTCCAGTCCTCAGAGCAGGGACTCTAAAATTTAACGCTGAAAGAAGAAGCACTGCTTGAACTGGTGTGGTTGGTTACGTATTGATTGATTGATTGATCAATTGATTGATTGTGTTTATAATAGAGTTCGATTGATTGTTTGAGTTTTATTTTGTATATGAGAATATACATCTGAGATATTTGAGATATCTATTTGGTTCAGGTTTTGATTGAGTTATGAGTTATGTAGTTTTTTTTTTTTGTACTGATTTTGTGCCATTTGTGTTCCTATTTTATGATTTCATAAATTTATGAGTTTATGATTTAATGATTTCAAATCTTGAGCAGCCTTTAGCCTGTATGTACAGCAAAAATCAGAAGACTTAACGTTGAACATTGCGTCACTGTTGATTTGTGCCAAAGTCAAGTCATTCACCTCCTTAATAATTGAGTGGGATTTCGGGCTCATTGTTATTAGGTTATTGTAGTAGATCTGGCCTTAATAAAGGCAAGCCTTCACTGTTCCTCACAGTTGTTGATTAAATGATGAAGATTATGAAGATATTGGCCTTTACATATTCCATGCTTCCTCAGTTCCCTCAGTTCTAGACATACAACAAAGTGTCTCATGTCTCACTCTACGTTTTTATTAGTGTACAAAACAAGGTGCATCATTCAGGGTTGGGTTCAATTTCAATTTCAAATTTCAAAGTGTACAAGGTCATTTAAATTATTTTAAAATGTTTTTTTTTGTAAGAAATTGCTTTAAAAATGCATCATTGAATGATGTTAATGATGTTTTATTCACAAATAGTGTTTTGTTCTAATAGAGTAAAGTTAAGTTTGAACTGAATTGACTGAACTAAAGAAAAAATGGCGGAATTGACTCCAGCTCTGGTGTTCTTGCTGTTCCTTCACTGAGGCCTTAGATTAGCTATTAGTTATTGTGTTTTTTCTTAATATTTCTGTTAATCACCCAGTTAATCCCAGATCACTTCTCATTCACACGTGTTTTATATATGTTTATTAATCGAACCACACTTACAAAGCTTACCAAGCGTTCACTTTCCTCTTCTTTTCTTTCTTTTCTTCTGTTCTGTTTTTCAAGAAGCGTAATAAGAGTCATATTGCTTCATGTTTGCATGTTTCGTTTTTTTTTTTTTGGAATTCACTTATTTTGTATTTTTAACCTGGATAATGTCATAGGCGTTAGGAAATGTATTCTACAGTTTTTTCGTGTTAACTCTGTTTTCATTATACTCGTTTTTATTTTTTGGTTTTAAATAATTCATGTTTTTAGGGATTTAAGCAGTTTCTGTTGTACATTTTTTTTTTCAACTTTTTATTGAAGATCGATGTTAGAATGTTTGACATTTTTCCTGTTTGAACTTTTCTGTTTGAATCTGATATTGATTGTCTCTGTTTTGATATGGACTTTTGGAGAAAGAGTGGAATTGTAGTTATGGAACGAAAGAGCAGTATGACAGTTGCTAATTTAACGAACTTAATTTTGTACGTAACAAATCAAGAAATCGTTGGGAAATATTGCGATCATATGTGCTAGAGTAAAAAAAAAAACAAGAAAGTTATTTTCTACTGTATCCATTTCAGAACATAAGAACATATTTTAATATCTCAAAAAAAAAGAGCATCCCTGAATGTCAGGCCAAAAATCCTCGAAAAATGAGCAGCGACATTTATCCAGAGAATTTTAAATATTTACGTAAATATGATGATGATGATATGTATGTTGTAGGGTTTTGCCTCTGGGGGCAGGGGCTTTGGCTGCAAGCGAGAGATAGACAAAGAGAAAGAGAGAAAAGAGAGAAAGAAGAAAAGAAAAAAAGAAAGAGAGAGAGCCATAACCCAAGGGACAAAAGGTTGACTTTTTGCACTTCTGTACATAGTCAATATAAAACAAAGAAGAGAAACATGTATAATATGGAGATCTTATTTTGAATAATAAAAGATTCTATGAGAAATTTTGTTAGGATAATTTAAGGAATAGAGTAATAGACCAGCTAACAGACTATGCTTGCAGAAGTGGCACAGCTGTTTTTATTATGACTTCAAATCATCGCTTAAAAAAAAGAAAGGACAAAAAAAAAGCTAAGCGTTGCTCCGCCTTAATTTCATGTGTTGCCTGTCATTTGAGGGTTTGTACCAACTGAATTCAACAAGTACGCTCAGGTTTTACTCGTATGCTGTGCAGTAAAGGAGTACACTTTAGTATGAGCTGTTTTACTGCGTTTTTCAAAGCAAATTGATTGATGTTTCGAAATTAATGCCCAAAGTAGATCAACTATTGTCAGATTTTACGAAATTATTCCCCAAAGTATACCTGTGATCAACAGATTTTTCTAAAATATTGTCCAAGTAGAACAATGATCAATAAATTTACCAAAATACTTTCACAAAGTAGATTAACAGTCGACAGATTTTCCTAAATTATTCTCCGAAGTAGATCAATAATTAACAGATTTTCCTCAAATATTGCCCAAATATATCTGTGATTGACTGATTTTCCTAAATTATTGCTTAAAGTAGATCAAAAACGACAGATTTTTTTTATTCACCAAAGTAGATCAACAGAATTTCCTAAATTTTTCCTAAAATTGATTTACGATTGACAGATTTTTCAAATTGTTTCCCCCAAATTAGATCAACAATAGACAGAATTTCCAGAATTATTCCGCAAAGTAGACCACGGATTTTCCAGTTATAGCCCAAAGTATGTCTGTGATCGACAGATTTTCCTAAAATGTTGCCCAAAGTAGATCAATGATCGACATATTTTCCACAGTTCTTGCACAATTTATATCTGTGATTGACAGATCAACCATAGACAGATTTTTTGAAATAATTCCCCAAAGTAGATTAATGTCTGACAAATGTTCCACAGTTATTGCACAAATTATTTGTGTGATCAACAGATTTTCCTAAATTATTGCCCAAAGTAGATCTATGATCAATAAATGAACCAAAATATGTCTACAAAATATATGTCCAAATATGTCCATTTTACGAAATTATTGCCCAAAATAGATCAGTCTTGGGCAGATTTGCCAAAATAAGTTTTGAAAAAGTAGAAATAGAAACTTAACTGGACTGTCTTATTTATTATAAGGAAATCGTAGCCACCAATATGGTTAAGAAGAGCAGGACACTTTAAGGGCAAGATTAATAATATTCTATTTTAATTACAACATATTTATTGTTTCCACTGCAAATAAAAAAATGTTTTTTATGAATATAATCAAGCTGTTACATGTTAAACAGTGTTATCTGTTAAATCTAACCCCATGGGGTGGAGGATGTACGGGTTAAGCCTGGATAACTCTCAATGGGAGTTGTACACTTACAATTTTTCAAAATGGTGCTATATTACAGCCATTAAGAGGGGCAGTAATATTGATAATATTAATAATGTGGCTTGTACACACAAATCAGTAGTGATGATAAAACACCAAAAAACTAATGATTAAAAAAATGTTAGTTAAATCTGAATAGAACTGTTAATACTGATTTAGGGGATTGAGATTGGAACTACATCAACTTGGATTTACATTACAGAAAATCGTAATCAGTAAATCAAATAAAATAATAGATAATTTAGCACAGTATCCCTGTACCAACTAATCACTTTACTAATTTACTCCTTTATATTTTTGTATTATATATTTCTAATAGAAGAATAGACTCATCTGAAGTGTCTTGTTATCTTCATTGTACATCATACCTGTAAAAACTGAGACGTTTCTCTACAGTGTTGAATCTCTAAAGTTGGCAGCAAGCCCTTCTCCCTCTCTGCCACATGCTAGCATTGTGTCTCATTGTTGT
Organism: Astyanax mexicanus; assembly: GCF_023375975.1. Lineage (NCBI taxonomy): Eukaryota > Metazoa > Chordata > Actinopteri > Characiformes > Acestrorhamphidae > Astyanax > Astyanax mexicanus. The sequence goes on from NC_064411.1 coordinate 29,739,378, forward strand.
GCTCCTCTGTGGACGGGGGAAATAAAAGGTTTTTATGACTCAAAAAAAATAAAAACTCACTTACAAAAAAAAAAATAGTATATGACTTGAGCCTGGACATTTTTAACTGCATGTAGAGAAGTTTAACATGATAAAATACACATTATAGATAAGTAGGTAGGTCAGTAAGTTCTCACAATACTTCGATCCTCATAGTCACAAATTATAAATGTTAACAGTGCAAAATAATGTTATTAACATTAATAATAACTACAAAATATATATATATAGAACTGTCTACTATTGACGAGTATCAGCATACATTAAATAAGTGTTTTAAATCCGTAAAGTTAAAACACGCTCACGGAAATCCATTCGACCATAACGGTAGATAATGGTGGCACACAACAATACGGAAAGGGCCCGACGATCCGCTAGCATAAGCCTTATACACACAGCAGCGTAACGCTAACGCGCAAACACACACACACCGCAAGTTCCCTTGTGTTATACAGTCAGTCGTAGGCAACCGTGCCTTCAGCAGGACAAGGACACCCACCAAAACTACGGAAACACAGATGAATGTAAGCTCCTGATCTCCGTTAGGGTTTATTTCCTCACTCTTAAGGCTGCTGCACAAGTGCTAATAAACCAAAGCATCACTCCCCTTAACCAGACGCAGCGCCCCCTGCTGCACCGCGTCTGCACAGCTACGTCAACCACAGGTGGTCCTACCCGCTGAAAGCACCCGCTTTTAACGGACGCTTAACGCTCACCATGTAATCTCACGCCCACTCTTTGCTTACAGTTGCTGTAAGATCTTGTAACTATGTTTTAAAAAAAAAAAATGTTTTATGCACATTTATTATTGTTATAATTGACTCTCGCTGTTATGAATTGAAAAATTAATAAAAACCAAAATGGATTTGAATTGAAAATGAAACCCTGTTGTATGTCTCTTTCTATTGATTGCTGTATATGTATACTAATGTCAAAAAATTAATTAATTAAAAAAAATAATTAATCCGATATTAATCCTGGTTTTGGCGCAAACTATTGCGTTCCTTTTTGGCTTTAAAACTTGCTTCACTCCTTTTTCTTTTGGTTTTACTATGGGTGAATGAGCTACTTCCCCTTCTGAAGTCTCCGTTGCTCCACCAACCACTCGCGTTCAGTAAAATTGAGCCGGATCCTCTTTTTAGAGGCTGTGCGTGTGACGTAAGTTCGTAAAGATACGTGACGTGGACAGAAAAACTCCTGTGAAAAGCGACCCGACACCCCAGTTTTTAGAATGAGTAACTGATGTAACTTCCTGTTGTAGATGTGACCTGTAGAATGTTCCAGATGTTTCAGATGGTGTAATATGTTACAGTAACAGGACTGAGTGAAACCCAGGGGCACAACTAAAATGTGTATTTTAAATGTAATAATAAGGAATTTATTATGAAAAAATATTTTACAAGTGAAGAAGGTATTTGGAGTCACACAACAGTGCAAAAAACACATCTCTGAAGGATTTTACTAATTATTTTATGGTAAAGTAGATAAAGTAAAATAAAGTAAAGTAAAATCTACTTAAAATAAAGTAGATTTATAGTTAGAGAGTAGGGACAGGTAACAAATGCTATTTTTTTGTAGTTTTTATTAATATTTTAAATTACAGGTGTTACTTTTGCAATTAGGTCAATGTACAGACACTATGCTTAGTAATAAAATGTATTTTAAAGTTATTTTGTGTGCACATTTATACATGTAATTTCTTGGGGACAGAAATGGCACCCATAACTGTACATTACACTGTATCAAAATTTCATAATGAATTGACTAATACAAATTCTCCAATATCATGTAATATAAACTATTTAACATTGACTTGGTTTTAACACTCTACTGTAAAAAGACATAAACAGTTTAAAGTTTTTAATGGTAGATTAATTTTAACAGTGAGAGACAGATTATCAAAAACAAAATCCAGAAAATCACATTGTATTAATTATATACATTTATTTGCCTTTTGCCGAGAAAAATAAGTATTTGATCCCTTTGGCAAACAATGCTTGGCAAAACCCTTGTTGGCAGGCACAGCAGTCAGACGCATCCCTCCTTAAGTTTTATATAGAATTAAGGTCTGGAGACTGTATAGCAGGATTTAAATCTATAATGGGGTAATGTGTTCCCAATGGTTTTCTTGGTGACTGTGGTCCCAGCTGCCTTGAGATCATTAACAAGGATATAAGAACAAGTTACCATTTTCTTTTCTGCTTCAAACTGCAATGCAGTAACCCTGTGCTGTATAAATTGCCCTATTTGGAGGGATAGTTTTTTTTTTTTTTTTTTTTTTTTTTATATAATTATATTTAGGCTAGTTGTTCCACTCATTCAGCTGCTACTCAGCTGTATATCCCCCATCACTAGTAATGCATAAACACAAGGAGGGTGAAGACCAGCACATGCCTCCTCCAATACATGTGAAGTCAGACTCTGCCTCTTTTTGAACTGCTGATGATGCAGCATTACTGTTGATGAGTAGCATTACAGCGCACTCGGAGGAAAGCGCAGTGTCTCGGTTCTGATACATCAGCTCACAGACGCAGCCTTGTGCTGATCCTCATCACTCTAGGAGTGATGATGAGAAAGAGTGCCATCTACTGTACCCACCCAAAGAGAGAGCAAGGCCAATTGTGCTCTCTGAGGGCTCCGGCAGCTGATGGCAAGCTGCATGACCGGGATTCGAAACAGCAATCTCTTTAGATCATTGTGGCAGCGCCTTACACTCCAATATTTACCCCGAAAGTAAACCTTTTTTAAAGCATTTTTAAATAACTTCGCAGAAGAGTCATGTTAAAATCTATTCAAATTGAGAGTTGTAAGTTACTCTAGGTGGGAAAAAAAAATGGAAAACTCAATCATGTGCCCTCAAAATGAGTTGATTAATCTCACAGGAAGTTTATTCCGAAAGGCAGAATTTGTGGGCATCAAGATTAAGTATATAAACATCTTCCCTTGGTTTTACGTTTTTTGACGACTCATAGAGAGTTTGGCTCAACTGCTTTTGCATTTACTTATGCAAAAACTGTGCCTGGGGAACTTGTATGTAAATGAGAAATTGAGGCATGCATGTGGGGTTCTCTTCATTTCTACGCTATCTAATTTACATATCTGACTGAAAAAGAATACAGAATAATTAGATAACATTTGAATTCATGTAGATAAAATAATATTTACCCAGCTGTAGGGAAATGGACAGTTGGACATAGAGCAGTGTCTAAAACAGGAAAGACTCATATATTCAGACCTTCTGATCCTCACCTGAGCTCCTCTTTCCTCTTTTCCTTTATTACTGGTATGTTTTTTTTTTATTTCTGTCACTTTTAGTTGTTCTTTAGAGACAAAAACAGTGGATATACAAATTTATTCTGTCTTTAATTTTATAATAAGTTTAAAGTGTGTCTAATCTTTTTTTTTTTTCAAGCGTCTGTTAGTTTTAAAGTGCAGCAGGATGACGACTGTGGTCACAAAGTTCCTGCTTATCACCGTATTACTCCATCTGAGCTTCTTCATGCTGTCTGTGGATGGAGAGTTAAATCTTTCTCTCTGGTCAAAGGTAAGTGACTACTACAGTTATTAGACCTGCATTTGGAGGTGTGTTTCCTAAAACATTTGTAAGGCTAAGTACTTCGTAACGTTCTACTCAAAACGTTCTTAGAATGTAGAATTAACTTGTTCATGACTTAAAAATCGTAAGATTTCTTACTATATTCATGATTCACTAAAAACTGAGAAAAATGAAGTTCACTTGCAGTTCCACCTAAAAGACAAAAGGTGTCGCCAAAGTTATCTTTAGAATAAATTCTAAAAACAAACTTAAATGTATTTTATTGAGATTTTGATTGATAGACCAACACATGTTTTTTTAGAATATAATCAAATACAAATCTGAAAAATGTGACATGCAAAAGTATTCATCCCCCCAATATCAATAATAAGTCGTCACCTTTCACTGCAATTACAACAAGTCTTTTTTGGGGGGTTTGCCTCTACCAGCTTTGTGCACCTAGAGCCTGGGGGGGGGGGGGGGGGTTCACTTTTTTATAAAAGGTTGGTTTGTATGTTTTTTTATCTCTTAATAAATAAAATCATTTAAACATGCTTTTAATATTTACTCAGGTTGTCTTTTTCTGATATTAAAGTTTGTTTAATAATCTGAAAAATATTTGTATGACAAAAATGCAAAACTGTATATACACATACATTGTATAATTGTATTATCACGTGTTGATTATTGCAATGCAAATGGTAGAAAAACATTATTTTCTTGAACATAAAGTGCTTAAACCTTGTAAGCGGTCATAAACCTGGTTAAGTGAGTTTCAGTATAATGTCTTTTTTTTATGCAGCTAAAAGCAGGAGTGAAGAAAGCCAGCACTCTCTGCAACCTGGTACGTAACAAAATCTGAATTTCATCTATCTATCTATCTATCTTAATTATTAATGAAAAATGATATCTTAACTATTCATGTTTAATAATTCATAATATAACATAAATGATGTAATTTTGGAATGGCCTGGCTTTTTCTACTTAACTTTTAACACATCACTTTCTGTTAATTTAATTTTATTTGTAAAATAGAAATCATTATACATTGATATGTAATTCATTAGATGCTTTATTAGATGCTAGATTATGAGGTTAAAGTTCCACAGGGGTGAATTCTAGGTCCGTTATCCTCTAATTTATATACAGTACAAGTCAAAAGTTTCAACACACCTTCTTATTCTGGACTGATCCCTCCTGGGCTCAAAAGCAGTGTTTACACAGGATCAAACATTGGACAGTGATTACATTTCGTTTTGGCACGTATTGTTTCGCGCTGCTCCTAGACGAAATGCAATCCTGTGCAATGTGATTTGCTTTTGAACATTTGCAGTGCCACACAGTGAAATAGAATTTCATTGGATTTCATTGATTGCATTGATTGAATTTCATTGAAGTGCAATATTGACACGAAATGACCATATGTTTTTGAAAAAGTAAACTTACTGCTATTTTCAGTAAATAGTTCAAGTGCAGTGAAATGTAAGGTAATAGTGGTTTAGCATTTACAATTTTGCACGGTAGTGTTTGCTTTCTTAATTTGGTACCATACTGTTCTCTCTATAGCATATTTATTTTAAATACCATTTTCTATGAGTATTTCAAATCTGTATTTTATTTACCAAATATAAATCTATTTTATTCAACTGACTGTAACATTCGAAGTAGAATTGTTATATTGCTTTGAACAAAAAAAAAAAAAAATGAAATAAATTTAGTAAACATTACTTAAAAAAAATCTCAAGGCAACCGGTTCTGCTTTTCCAGACTCACAGCGTGGTTGCGTTGTGTAGAAATATGTACTGTATGTGACAAATAAAGCTTAACTTTGAAACTGAACTTAAAACAATAAAAAAATCCCAGAGTAACTAATCAGTTCTGTTGTTTTCTTCTCACAGGTACCATTTCCAATGAAATTGGCCTGTAAAGGAGGAACGCTCGCAACTAACCAAATAACTGATGCGCTTAAAAAAAAAATTGAATCTCCACTCAAAGGTAAAACTGGGGGAGCGACCAATGATCATAATCCATCTACTGGTGCTGATGCTGGTGCTGATGCTCCTGCTGATGCTCCTCCCGCTGATGATGCTCCTCCCGCTGATGCTCCTCCCGCTGATGCTGCTCCTCCTCCTGATGCTGGTGCTTCTGAGTAATGCAGTACTGTATGTAAGATTGTCTCCTGAAGCATCTGTGAAACATTTTCACTCTTTCAAACTCACTGTACTCACACTGTATTCGCTTCCTGTTGTTTGGTCCTATTGCTAATCAATAAAACATTTTTTATGGTCATATATATTAACTTATCCTAAAATATACATATTTCAAACATTACTACAGAGCTGCATCCTTCCTATTACAGAAAAAGTGCACAATATGGTATGTTAGCCATAAAAATCTAAACAGGGATTTAAACAAGTAAGTAAATCCTTGGAGTCAATAGCTGGTGGATTTTTTTGAAAGTCTTTGAAATCACTTTTTCAACTCTTTCCATCAGATCACATATTATGAACAATAAAAAAAATTAAATACCAAAAGGTTTACATACTTTTTCTTGCCACTTTAGCAAATGCTACTTAATTAATAGTGCAGGAGTTGATGAGCAAACCGTTCCCAACACAGGTACTGTCTAGAAGTAGTGACAACTTTCTGCCTGTAGATGGCAGACAAATCATACTATAACTGATATGAAAAAAAAAATACATCAATACACAAAAAGTCAAGGGATGAACTTACTGGTTATTTTTTATTTATTTTATTTGATTGTATGTTTGTGTTGTTTATGAGCAGTAATAAAAAAAAAAAAAAAAAAAAAGATAAGGATCGGTTGGAATAAACTGGAATAAACATGTTGCAATAAACTGACACACAAACACACACACACACACAAATAAAAACAAAATACAATGATTAAAAATTAACAGTACAATATACAACTCCATGAAAAATCTCACATCTAAAAAAAACATTTTAAAGAGAAAGGTTTCTCAATGACTTTGGATATCCAACCATGTACTGCTCATACTATCATCAACCCATTCTGCAGAGAGTCTCGAGAATTTCCTGTGTACACGGTACAAGACTGATCTTCGGCCCCTCAGGTGGCACTGCACTAAAACAGGCTGTACTGATTCTGTACTGTACGAAAAAAAAAAATGCAGAAACACTTATAAAAATACATAATACAATACAATCCACCGTCTTCTCTGGGCCAAAACTAATTTAAAAACATAATTTAAAAGGCAAAATGGAAAACTTCTTTGTGGTCAGATTAATTAAAATTTGGCCCATAGAACATCATAATGATTGAACATCATGATGCCTCAACCATTATCTAGGTTCAGTTTACAGGATGCAATCAAAAACAATGGCCTTAATTTATCTTAAAAAGTCTTAAGTTTATCTTCTTAAAAGTCTTAAAAATGCAACAGGTGCTTTTATTTTCATGCATCGCATTTCACAAGTGTTTCACAAGATTTAGTATGAAAGCTGGCTGATTAACGGACAGAAGCGTATACGCATTATTCATGACTCTAAGAGGAGCATTCATTAGCTACGTGCTTGCTTTTAGGAGTGGCTAGAGTCCAGGATTTAGGGAGACTTTATTGAGCATTTCTGAACATTATTTTTTGTCAATGAGTGTAAACAGAGATACAGGGGTTGGACAATGAAACTGAAACACCGGTCATTTTAGTGTGGGAGGTTTCATGGTTAAATTGGAGCAGCCTGGCGGGCAATCTTCATTAATTACACATTGCACCAGTAAGAGCAGAGTGTGAAGGTTCAATTAGCAGAGTAAGAGCACAGTTCTGCTCAAAATATTGCAATGCACACAACATTATGGGTGACATACCAGAGTTCAAAAGAGGACAAATTGTTGGTGCACGTCTTGCTGGCACATCTGTGAACAAGACAGCAAGTCTTTGTGATGTATCAAGAGCCACGGTATCCAGGGTAACATCAGAATACCACCAAGAAGGACCAACCACATCCAACAGGATTAACTGTGGACGCTGTAAGAGGAAGCTGTCTGAAAGGGATGTTCGGGTGCTAACCCGGATTGTATCCAAAAAACATAAAACCACGGCTGTACAAATCACGGCAGAATTCAATGTGCACCTCAACTCTCCTGTTTCCACCAGAACTGTCCGTCACCACAATAAATGATTGTGATCTAAAACCAGGTGTTTTAAATGAGACGGTGCCACAAACCTGTAGTAACAGATTTCTGCCAGTAGATGGTAGACATGTCACACCGTACAGAAGTACAGGACTAAAAACAACATCAGTGCATTCAAACTTATCAAGTCAAGTCAAGTCAAGTCAAGTAGTTTTATTGTCAATACTGCATATGTACAGGACATACAGAGAATTGAAATTACGTTACTGTCCTTCCCAATTTTACAGCAAGTACAGATAAGGAGGGGAGAGAGGTGCCAACAATCTTCTCAGCTGCTCTCACGATGCGCTGGAGGGTCCTGCGGCAGGATGCTGTGCAGGCCCCGTACCACACGGTGAAACAGCTGGTCAGTATGCTCTCGATGGCCCCTCTGTAGAAGGTGGTCATGATGGGGGTGGGGGCTCCAGCTCTTCTCAGCTTGCGGAGAAAGTAGAGACGCTGATTTGTCATCCGCAAACTTGACGAAGAGGTTGGAGGTGTGTGCTGGTGTGCAATCTACATTATATAACTTATAAAGATTTGGACCGGTCAAAAGTTTGGATACACCTTAAATTCAGGGGGTTTTCTCATTATTTAAAAATGTTATGCATAGTACAAGTCTTTCAAACTGTGAAGAAAAACATATGGAATCATTAAGTAAACAAAAACACATTCAACAAACCAGAATCTGTTTTATATTTTAGATTCTTTAAAGTAGCATCTTTTGATTAGATGAGAGCTTTGCACATCTGGGCTGGATTTTCTCAGTAAGAGCACCTAAATGCTTTACAGAGTATTTTGATTTGTTTAACATTTTTAAATTGCTACATGATTCCGTATGTGTTGTTTCATATTCTGGATGACGTCACTTATAATGTATGAAAAAAGGAACAAAAGATGTATGATATTTTTTGTTCTGAAGAAACTAAGAGGCCCATGGTCACTCTGGAGGAGCTGCAGAAATCCACAGCTCAGGTGGGAGTGTCTGTCCACAGGACAACTATAAGTCGTGCACTCCACAAATCTGGCCTTTATTGAAAAGTGACAAGAAGTAAACCATTGTTAAAAGAAAGACAAAAGAAGTGCTGTTTGCATTTTGTAGCCACAAGCCATGTAGCTAAATGCAAAGTGTTGCAAAAAAAGTAACACTGCTCATCACCCTGAACACACCATTTCCACTGTGAAACGTGGTGGTGGCAGCATCATGCTGTGGGGATGCTTTTCTTCAGCAGGGACAGAGATGCTGAACAGAGTTAATGGGAAGATGGATGGAGATAAATACAGGGAAATCCTGGAAGAAAACCTGTTGGAAGCTGTAAAAGACTTGAGACTGTGAAGAGGATTCACCTTCCAGCAAGACAATGACCCTAAACCTAAACATACAGCCAGAGCTACAGTGGAATGTTTATGACCTGAAACCCAATAGGCTTCTTGTAGCAAGACATGAAAATTGCTGTTCACACCTGGTTGAGCTTGAGCTGTTTGTTAAGAATAATGCGGCAAAAATCTCAGTCTCTACATGTAAAAAGCTGGTAGAGATATAACCCAAAAGATGTGCATCTTTAATTGACCTGAATACTTTTGTACGTCACACTTTTCACTGTTTAATTTGTTTTATTCCAAAGGCCCAGATATGCAGTTTTATTAAGGAAAGAAAACATTGTGTGGAAGCTTCTTTTTTGTAGTGGAGAATAGGTTTTTCACGGCAGCCAGAACTAAGAAAAAAGTGCTGTTGTAGTGAAGCGGAAATGTCCAGGAGCAAAAACCACTCAGCTAAGAATCCACGTAATCCCACAGAATGAAAACACCAAGCCCTGAATTGCGGTGCGTGGGGAAAAAAAACATCTTTCTTAGGTTGCAGAGCTAACTACTGTGTTCCAAACTGCCTTTGGGAGCAATCTCAGCTGAGGACGTATTCACCAGGAGCTTCAGAGGTTGCTTTATTGTGGCCAAGATGCTGCATAAAAGCTTAAAGTAAACATACAAAATAAAAAGAGATGGCTGTGAGGGTGTTAAATACACTTACCTGCATTGCATTTGGTGCTGGGAGGCCATGGAAACCCATTTCATGAAGTTCTCTACACTCTACTGTTCCTAAAATAATCTAAAGCTGCATGAAGTTTGGAGGTCTGTAGTGACGGACTCTGCAGAAATAGATTATACTACTTTTGCCTTCTACTACCATTGCATTATACTGCCATTGCATTATGCTATCACTGCATCATGCTAACATTGCCTTATACTACCATTGCATTATGCTACCAGTGCCTTATACTATTATTGCATTATGCTACCATTGCATTATGCTACCATTGCCGTATATTACCATTGCATTATGCTACCAGTGCCTTAAACTACTATTGCATTATGCTACCGTTGCTGTATACTACCATTGCATTACACTACCACTGCATTATGCTACCATTGCATTACACTACATTACATTATGCTTATACCATAATACCATTGATTATTCTACCATTGGATTATTTTACCATTGATTGTATTACCATTGCATTATACTACCATTGCATTATTCTACCATTGCATATTGCTACCATGGTTTGTATTATATTATTCTACCATTGATTTTACTACTTTTGCATTATTCTTCCAATATGTTATGCCACAATGGTGTTACTGTACGTTACTACTGCGCTATTCTACCATTGCATTAAGCTACAAATGCATTTGGCTACCATTGCATTATTCTACCACTGCCTTATACTACCATTGCATTTTTGTACCATTGCATTATTCTACCATTGATTGTAGTACTATTGCATTATTCTTTCAATATGTTATGCCACAACTGTGTTACTGTATGTTACTACTGTGCTATTCTACCACTGTATTATGCTTCCATTACATTATACTACCACTGCATTATGCTACCATTGCATTATACTACCATTGCATTATACCAATATGTTATGCCACAACTCTGTTTTGGTACTACTGTCTTATTGTACAATTGCATAATTTACTTAAAGCCTTTGGGAAAATAATTTTATATATTGAGTTTTTGTTAACAAAAAAGATGCAGAGCTATTAGACAAAAAAAAACAGGTTCATATTATCAAGTTTTAAGAGTTCAGATATCAACATTTGGTGGAAATCTGACATTGATTTGACAAAAAAGAGTAAATAATCAGCAAATATTGAATCTGCAATGCAGTTTGTTTATTTTTTGGGGAGGGTTGGGTGGGGGTTTCCTTGGCAGATAAGAAGCCATACCATATGTACTATTTATTTAAATATTTTAATGGTTACAACACAGAGATTATGTCATGTCTTACTGTCAGTTCAGCTGACTGCTTACCACAGGAAGCACGGCGACTTCAGGAACCCCATAGCGAGCTTTAAGCTTTGTCTAAGTGTGTGTGTTGGTGTGTGTGTGTTACAGCTGAGGCTAAAGCTGCAGGCTTCCTCACGTCGGAGAAAATATATCAGTAATCCCCTCATGCTGGCTCTTTCTTTTCAGCTTTCTAATATTCCCTCTGTAGCTCACATCTTCCACTTCCTTCCTCTCTCCCGCTCTCCTTTCTGCCTTTTTTGCCGTATCTCATTGTTCCCCCTATTCATAACTGTCCTATCATGACTGTGCCAGCCTTTTCCTTTCATTTCTTCTTCCTCTCATCCTCTCCTCTCCCTCTCTCTGTCTCTTTTTCCCCTTTGTCGGCCTCGAGCCGCTTGCCAGAACACAGGAGCACTTCAGTGAGAGTGCTGGGCCGCAGTCAGGTTGTGGAGGGTTTTTGGAGGAGTTCCAGCATCTGCATCCTTTCCTCAGTCTCTCCTGCAGAGCGGTGCTCCTCACACTGCCACCTCCATTCCTTATTGCCCTGGAGGGAAAAGCAGCAACGTTATGCATCTGTCTCTGCGTCGTCCGGCCTCTTTAAACTTTCATAAACACCTCAGAGCTGTTTACTGCAACACACACCCATTCCCAACACTCCCCACAGCGTGACACTCAGAGATACTCAGAATATCAAAAATACTCACTCACACTATTTCACTATTTCCTAACACTTTATATGAATGCTGTATTTATAAAACATTATTTAGCATGCATACAGGGAGGTTTCATGGCTAAATTGGAGCAGCCTGGTGGCCAATCTTCATTAATTACACATTGCACCAGTAAGAGCAGAGTGTGAAGGTTAAAGGTCAGTTAGCAGGGTAAGAGCACAGTTTTGCTCAAAATATTGCAATGCACACAACATTATGGGTGACATACCAGAGTTCAAAAGAGGACAAAGTGTTGGTGCACGTCTTGCTGGCGCATCTGTGACCAAGACAGCAAGTCTTTGTAATCTATCAAGAGCCACGGTATCCAGGGTAACATCAGCATACCACCGAGAAGGACTAACCACATCCAACAGGATTAACTGTGGACGCTGTAAGAGGAAGCTGTCTGAAAGGAATGTTCGGGTGCTAAACCGGATTGTATCCAAAAAACATAAAACCACGGCTGCTCAAATCACGGCAGAATTCAATGTGCACCTCAACTCTCCTGTTTCCACCAGAACTGTCCGTCGGAACAATACATTATTGCGGTCTGAAACCAGGTGTTTCTGTTTCATTGTCCAACCCCTGTATGTGTTAGTTTTATGCCAGATGTAACTGGACACACCTTCCAAAAACTCTATGTTTGTCTCATCAGTACACAGAATATTCTGGTGACCACCAAATGTGAGATGAGTCGTTTTTCCCATGGAGACCATTTTTACCCAGTCTCTTTCTTATTATTGAATCATTAACACAGACCTTAAATGAGGCAAGTGAGACCTGCAGTTCTTTAAATGTTGTTCTGGGTTCTTTTGGGACCTTTTGGATGAGTTGCTCATGCCCTTTTAGAGTAATTTTGGTCGGCCGGTCACTCCTGGAAAGGTTCACCAGTGTTCTATGTTTCCTCCATTTGTAAATAATAGCTCTCACTGTGGTCTGCTGGATTCTTTACTTTTTTTTTTTTTTTTTTTTTTTTTTACATAGGATCAGGATTGTTTGGATACCCTTATCATTTAAAAACTGCTTTTTATAGTTACTCAGGTCATTTTTGTCTGATATTAAAGTTTATTTGTTAAATTAAAAAAGGAAGAAAGATGTGTGTCCATAAAGGAAAAGCTCTGCTTAAAATAAAATTTGCACATTGTTTGTCCTTTACCCCAAATGTTCCGACTAATTTTGCATTATTCAGGTGTCACATGTTTACCATTATAAAACATCTCCTTAGGGATAAATATTCTTGCATCCAGATGGCAATAAATGCCTTTCTAGATGAGTGAGTTTCTGGTGGGTTGTATTTTCTATGAACCCAGATGTTTCACAGGATTTGAGATGTTGATCTGAATATAAAACAATGCTTTAAATTCTGAAGCTGCCATTCAGATTGATCTTATTTCTTTCTCAGCATAGAGGGCATTGAAACAACCAAGACTGAATTAATGATTGAGGTATTTTACCAAAGCCAACTGTTTAGTGACTCAGGAAGTGTTTTATATGTATAAAGAAAGTAGGTACATCTGCCTAGGGCCCCTATGAGCCAATCAGGCCCTATGAACATTCTATAAACAGCTGTTATTTGGCATGTAGTGGCAGTAATGTCAATGCTTCAGTGATGCTATTGAAGCTCCACCTCCAGTTATAGTAACATAAGCATGGTTTCTGATGTTATGTGTGGACAAAACGTTGTAAAAACAGATCAGTAAACACAATCAAATCAAATGTATCTGTAGCACTTTTTACTACCGATATTGACACAAAGCAGTGTCACCTGTTTCTGTTTCCATCTCTGTTCCTGTTCCTCTCACTGTGTTTGTGTCTGTCTCTTTTAATGTTTTGTTTCCCTGTCCAGTCTCTTGTCTAATGTCCAGTCCACATATATAGCCCAGTCCAGTCTCCGTTCGTGCCCCATGTCCAGTCTCCGTTCGTGCCCCATTTCCAGTCTCTGTTCGTGCCCCATTTCCAGTCTCCGTTCGTGCCCCATGTCCAGTCTCCGTTCGTGCCCCATGTCCAGTCTCCGTTCGTGCCCCATTTCCAGTCTCCGTTCGTGCCCCATGTCCAGTCTCTGTTCGTGCCCCATTTCCAGTCTCCGTTCGTGCCCCATGTCCAGTCTCCGTTCGTGCCCCATTTCCAGTCTCCGTTCGTGCCCCATGTCCAGTCTCCGTTCGTGCCCCATGTCCAGTCTCCGTTCGTGCCCCATGTCCAGTCTCCGTTCGTGCCCCATGTCCAGTCTCCATTTGTGCCCCATGTCCAGTCTCCGTTCGTGCCCCATGTCCAGTCTCCGTTCGTGCCCCATGTCCAGTCTCCGTTCGTGCCCCATGTCCAGTCTCCATTTGTGTCAAGTTTGCAGTCTCCGTTCACGTCCCCAGTCCAGTCCAACGTCCATTCTTGGTTCGTGACCCATGTCCAGTCTTCTGTCCAGTCCCCTTTTACGTCCCCTGTCCAGTCCGTGCTCCTGTCCAGTCTCCGTTCGTGCCCCATTTCCAGTCTCCGTTCGTGCCCCATGTCCAGTCTCCGTTCGTCCCCCATTTCCAGTCTCCGTTCGTGCCCCATTTCCAGTCTCTGTTCATGCCCCATGTCCAGTCTCCGTTCGTGCCCTATGTCCAGTCTCCGTTTGTGCCCCATGTCCAGTCTCCGTTCGTGCCCCATGTCCAGTCTCCGTTTGTGCCCCATGTCCAGTCTCCATTTGTGTCTAGTTTCCAGTCTCCGTTCACGTCCCCAGTCCAGTCCAATGTCCATTCTTGGTTCGTGACCCATGTCCAGTCTTCTATCCAGTCTCCTTTTACGTCCCCAGTCCAGTCCGTGCTCCTGTCCAGTCTGCATTCATGTCCCCTGTCCAATCTCAGTTTCCTGTCCAGTCCCTGGTCTCATCCCTTGTTTTTCCTGGCCCCTCTCTTTGGCTCTCCGCATCCTCACCTTGCTGCACCTTACAAGCAGCTTTACAACAGTCTAATAATAGGACAATAAATCAAATGTCAGGGCTAAAGCATTGGTCAGATTCTTACAGATAAAAATCAGTTTAATCGATATGAATCAAGATGTCTTACAGTAACTACGTAAAGTCACTAAGGCAAACAATACAGATATTGGGCTCTATTTTAGCGATCTATAGCGCATCGTTCAATTGCAGATCACGCAGCTTGATGTGTCGCTATGTGTTTCGTGAGGGCGTAAAACAGGCAAAATGGACAAAAGACATGTACTAATTCTCTTAATTATTATTGTTGTGTTTTTGGCATTGTATTAAATAAACCAATCAGTGTGTCAGTTCATATTCCCTTTAAGAGGCAGGTGAGCTCTGATTTTGGTGCATTTGTATCTTAACAGTGTGCCGCTTTGTGTGTCTCAGCAGAGGATACTGACCTGCACGTTCACGCTGTGAAGATACACCAGCAGATCATTTAAGGAAACAGCCATGTTATTATATTCTTTATTCTGTTTATTGTTGGGTTAAAAGTCATTTAAATGTTCGCGCTCTGCAGCATGTCCGTGTGTGTGTTTTCTATAGGTTTGCGCGCTGGGCGAACCTATAGAAATGGAATCTGAGGAATGACTGCTGTCTAGGTGCATTTCAGTTAGTAGTGCACCTGTGTTTTCCGCTGCCAAGATAGCAACATGCCAGATGTTTACTTGAACACACCTTAAAATGAAGTGTAATGGGATGGAGTGCTACAGACTAGTAGCTCTCCAGCCCAGAGGGTTGTTGAATCCACTTGCAGAACAGTTGATCCTAAAGTAGGTAAACCCAAGAAGAGCAGCTGGGAAAATTTACCGTTATAAGGAGATACGGAGCCCGAGAACGAGTGAAATAATTAACGATCGGACACTAAAGTCATGCTGAGCGCGACAGAGAGAAAAGGGAGGAATATAAACAAATGCTCGTCAGAGAAGCGTTTTTTAATTCTTATTTTTTTTTCATTATCGTTCATTATAGTTCAAACAACATCACAGGCCAGATGTTTCATGCTTGCGAGACACATCTGTTCTATAATACCCCAGAAAGCAGGAAATTGTAATATCAGGGTAGATCATGCACTTTTCAGGAACAATCTCTGCGCCAGACACAGAGAGCATCGTGATTGGTCTCTCCTTGTGCTTAGATTTATTAGTGAGCTCCTATGAGCCCCATTGAGGATCTATACTAATACTTTTCTCTCTGAAAACATTTTTAAAGTGTTTATAGATACAAACAGATTTAAAGGCTAAAAAAAAAAATTAAACCAAAGGACACAACC
The DNA here is from genome assembly GCF_023375975.1 of Astyanax mexicanus. NCBI lineage: Eukaryota > Metazoa > Chordata > Actinopteri > Characiformes > Acestrorhamphidae > Astyanax > Astyanax mexicanus. The sequence goes on from NC_064411.1 coordinate 29,755,345, forward strand.
AAAATGGCAAAACAGGCAGAGACAAACAGGCTGATTAAACATGGGAGATACCACTCATTACGCAACAGAAAGGTTGGCAATACTTCGCAAAGCAAGTTGCAAGCAGTGTCCATGATTGGTTAAAGGCAGACACAAGAGATTTATAGTGAGAAGGAAGATTCTTCCTCCTCCTCTGTTCAAAACTGTTTTAATTATTAATAAAAAACAACTAAAAGTCAACATACTCTCATATAAAATAATTCTGTTCTTTACTCTGTCTGTTCTTGTGCTAATATAATCACAATAAGGAAATAAGAATACTGTAATACATTAATGATAGTGATTAAAGCATGACTGTGAAACTATTTCTTACGATGGCACCACTTGTGACACTCCTGATAACTGTGACTATGAATCTGATGAAGGTGACAATGATCATGACTCACTGTCACAACAGAGCCAGCAAGCTAAAAACAGAATCCTACACAAAAATAGAGCAGAGTGGAGAGTGAACATCTGAAAACATAACTAAGGTCGACAGTTTGGTAGGACACAGGCAGTTGATGTGGCGTGTTTGATAAGTTTCATTGGTTCCAGGGTCAAGTTCTGGAAATTGATGCTGTCCCTACCAGGCCTATCATTCACAACATGTAAAGTCATTTTGATCAGAGAAGGTATGGCAATGAGGACCTGAATGAATATATTTAGAATATTAATTCAAGTGATCAACAACTAGAAAATCACAAAAAAGTGCATCTAAACCAGATTTAAACATGTACGTATGTAACTATAGCCAACTATCACTTCGGATTGCTGTAATGCTATGCTTTTTCAAACTTTTTAATGACTTTTCTAAGAGTTAGTTGGAGGCAGGATGTAATGAGATTGGATGTGTTGGTTAAAGCTGCCCTGCACTATGAAAAACACACTGCTGTTCTTAAAAAGCATTGCATGATGTGAATCATGCCTCACACAAAAGAGCTTTCAGAAGACGTTCAAGAATTGTTGACTTGCATGAAGCTAGAAAGAATTACAAAAGTATCTCTAAAAGCCTTGATGTTCATGTGTCCACGGTAAGACAGACGTTCTACAAATGGAGAAAGTACAGCACTGTTGCTGCTCTCCCTAGGCGTGGTAAAGTCCTGTAAAGATGACTGCAAGAGCACAGCGCAGAATGATCAATGAGGTGAGGAAGAATCCTAGAGTGTCAGCTGAAGACTTACAGAAATCTCTGACACATGCTAACGTTTTTCTTGGCAAATCTACAAAAAGGAAAACATTAAATAAGAATTAAGTTCATGGGAGGACACCATGGAGGAAGCACTGCTGTCCAAAAAAACATTGCTGCACGTTTGAAGGTTGCAAAAGAGCGCCTGGATGTTCCACAGCAGCACTGGCTAAATATACTGTGGACAGATGAAACCAAAACTGAGTTGTTTGGAAGGAATACACAACGCTATGTGTGGAGAAATAAAGGCAGAGCACACCATCATCAAAACCTCATCTCAACTGTGAAACATGGTGGACGGGGCATCATGGTTTGGGTCTGGACGGATTGCCGTCATCACCGGAAAAATGAATTCCCAAGTTTACCAAGACATTTTGCAGGAAAACTTAAGACCATCTGTCCGCCAACTGAAGCTCAACAGAGGATGGATGATGCAACAGGACAACGACCCAAAACATAGAAGTAAATCAACAACCGAATGAACGTTTTCAACAGAAGAAAATACGCCTTCTGGAGAGTCCTCACCTCAACCCAATTGAGATGCTGTGGCATCATGACCTCAAGAAAGCGATTCACACCAGATATCCCAAGAATATTGCTGAACTGAAACTGACATTTTTGTGAAGAGAAATGATCCAAAATTCCTACTGAATGTTCTGCAGGTCTGATCTCCAACTACAGGAAACGTTTGATTGAGGTTTTTGCTGCTAAAGGAGGGTCAACCATTTATTAAATTCAAAGGTTCACATACTTTTTTCACCCTCACTGTGAATGTTAACATTATGTGTTCAATAAAAAACATGCAAACATATAATTTTATTTGTGTGGTATTAGTTTAAGCAGACTCTGTTTGTCTATTGTTGTGAATCTATGCAGAAATCCAAGTAATCCCAAAGGGTTCACATTCTTTTTATCTTGCAACTGTATGGTATGGTAACTACTGGTGCAGTTCGTCCCATGAGAGTCTTGAATACTGAAGGTTATTTTTTTTTACAGCTAGCGTTATTAGACACCAGTTTTCCCATCATTCCATTTTTAGAAAACATTATACATAATTGTATAAAAAAGTATATTATTTATAGTAGAGCAGAAGCATTGTGAAATAACAGTGCTGGCAGTTCATTACAGTAATTTTAAAATACTTTTTTTTTTTTTTTTACAGTGAATAGAAAACATATAATTGTGAATCATTTAGAAAGTCAAATTCTGTATATTGATACAGATACTGTGGATTATATGTTAAAAGATTTACTGCATTCTTGTGCACGGGTTGCCAGTGATTGCATGCGAGTTTAAAGCCGACAGCGGAGTGTGCTGTTCTGCGGGGCATGTGTGTTTTTTTTTTTTTTTATTGATTTATTTAGGTTATGCCTCATACTTTCTTTGGCTTTGCTTCAGCTCACAGTGTTCTGACTGATCCTGCGGCAGTCGCAGATGCGCCGGCAGCTTTTCGCAGCTCAGCTTTGGCGGCGAGGCGGCAGGCCGCGCTGATACCTGAGAGAACCCTTAAAGCCCTGCGCCAAAGCTGCCTTTGTTACTTCGTTTAACGAATCGCTAAAAATACTGCGGTCATAAGATTTGGGAGCTGGCTGTGGAACAATGTAAACAGTGGCGGCGGCAGCCGCCTCTGTCAGTAGTGAACAGATGTGAGTTTCAGAGCGAAGATGAGTCCAGTTTTTTTTTTTTCCGTTCTGTGGAATGCCATGAAGTCAGAATTCCAAATTTGTAGGACGGTCTCAAGGGATGAACATTTTTGGGACTCTGCCCTGAATTCAGGCCAGGTGTAACAAACCAGCCCAACCAGACGTGCTGTACTGTATAAGTACAAGTATGGGTCAGAGATAAGCGTGTACTCAGCTGTTAGCGCTCCCAGGCCAAGAACTTCCTGTTAATTGGTTCACTTTTGACATTTGATGGAACACTAAACTAGGGTTTTCAACACTAGTGATGTACCTGTACAAAGCAGCATGCAGTGAACTCCCCGTCCACAGACAAAGAACATCCCAGCGTGTGGAGAAAAGCACCATCTGCCCCGTCCAAGACCAGGAGAAGGGATTAGACCCCAGGTCAGGATGTGTCTGCTGGACATCGAGAGCCAAATTTACCTCCGAGATCCAGCAGCTGCAGAGCTTTTTGGAGCAACACTGCCTTTCTGTTAAAGACACTGTGACTCTCAGGACCAGGATGCCGTACAGGTACATATTTGACATGGTTCTTGGTTTGTTGCATGGTTCTACAGATAAAAAACACATGGTTGGCATAGAATCTTTACATTCTGTGGACAGCATGGTGATTTGGTTGGCTTGGTGTTTAGTATGTCTATTTGTCAGTGCTGGGGTCTTCGGTTCAAGTCCCTCTCTGGGTGAAGTTCTTTTATGTTATTCCTGGCTCTGTGTGGGACCCCGTTTTTTTTATTCCAAAAACGATGGAGATGGCTGAGTAGTGATTAGGCGATTAGTAGAGGTCAACAACTTTGTGAAGAGTCAATCTTTACAGATCTTTAAACTTCACGTGGCCTTCAGGTTCGGATTAGCTCAAGAACAGTAGAGTTTAGAAAGCGTGTGGAGAAACGCACCATCTCCTCCTTCCAAGACCAGGAGAAGGGATTGGACCCCAGGTCAGGATGTCTCTGTTGGACATAGAGGGCCAGATTTACCTCCGAGATCCAGCAGCTGCAGAGCTTTTTGGAGCAACACTGCCTTTCTGTTAAAGACACTGTGACTCTCAGGACCAGGATGCCGTACAGGTACATATTTGACATGGTTCTTGGTTTGTTGCATGGTTCTAAGGATAAAAAAACACATGGTTGGCATAGAATCTTTACATTCTGTGGACAGCATGGTGGTTTGGTTGGCTTGGTGTTTAGTTTGTCTATTTGTCAGTGCTGGGGTCTTCGGTTCAAGTCCCTCTCTGGGTGAAGTTCTTTTATGTCAATCTCTACAGACCTTCAAACTTCATGTGGCCTTCAGGTTCAGATTAGCTCAAGAACAGTAGAGTTTAGAAAGCTTAAGTTTTAGTGTTGGTAATATAATATATATTTCCCCCGAACAAAACTAACTCTTGTTGTTGATTGATTGATTATGAATGGTTCGTCTTGTACACTTATTCTAGATCCTTTTGTTTGAGTTTCAGTCAGTTCTGGCACTGTTTCAGTCTGAACCGTTTTGGTATATTGGAGTTCCAGTTGGACGTTATTTTAGATCACTGCTGTTGTTTCTCGCTGTCATCACCAGCTGAGCTGTAATTCATCACAGAGCGTTATACATCCGCCAGAGACCAGAGACTTCATTACAAAGCTCTTTTTTTGTACAATAGCTCCACTATTCTGGTGCAGTTCAGTAACAGACTGTAGGCCATCAATCAATCAGATACTTAATCATCTACCTCTTCACCACTGATCACTTTCTTTCTTACAACAGAGCTTCTCTAGTCTGGAGTTTTTTTTTTTTTTTGAGGGGTGATGGACCACTCTTAACCCAGCAGTGACAGTGTACTCTAGTGTAAAAAATGGCAGAAGTGACCATAATACACACATACCAGCAGTGATGGTATAGTTACTTTGAAAAAGTAATCCGATTACTGATTACTGATTACTCCTTTAAAAAGTAACTTAGTTACTTTATGGATTACTTGATTTTAAAAGTAAATAAGTAACTTTACAAGTTACTTTATTGGTTACTTTCAGCAGCTGCAGACAGCACCTCCCGCCGTGGCGCCACCTTAACATAAAAACTATAACCAGTTTTGCCATTACTGCCTTTATTGGAAAATGCATTTTTAACAGCAACAATGTATCTCTAGACATTTAAAGTTTAACTTATTCCTGAAAAAATAAGTTTAAAAAAAAAAAATAAAATATGTTTTTTCTTGACTTCACTTAACACAAATACTTGTTTTTATAAAAAAATAAAGAAAGTCTTTCTTGACCTGACATATTTAACACTGTAAAACTGAACATTGAACCAGTTGTTCTCTGCAGGGCAGCAAGGAGTGGTTTTATAAAACAGAACCGTGTATATGGTCTAGACCAGGGATCACATATATGTGGACTGCGGTCCGGGTCCGGACCCAGACAGTTGTCCAGTGCGGACCCAAACCAGTAAACTACTGAGAAGGATTTAATTCTGACAGTGTTCATTTAAAGCACCGGAACTTTTCTTGTCTTTATGGTATACACGCTCTGCGGCGCAGTAAACTTGCAGACCAATCACGTGTGGTGTAAAATCTTCAAACACTCTCCTCGTCCAATCAGATCTGTGCAGGCCGCTGCCCTGGCTAGTGAATTGGGACGCGGCCGGGAAAAAACATCTTTATAAAGAGATAGGGAGCCCGAGAACTGGCGGAAAAATGAGAACTAAAGACACGCCGAGCGCGAGAGAGAGACAGGGGGGTGCAGTGAGTAAACCAATGGTTGTACCTCATTAACAGAAGAGAGATGCATGTGATTGGGGGAGCGGTGTGTGTGTGTGTGTGTGAGGTGGAGAGAGAGAGAGAGTAACGCACAGCAACTTGGATAAGTAACATTAATCTGATTATTGGATTGGAAATAGTAACGCGTTAGATTACTCGTTACTGGAAAAAAGGGTCAGATTAGAGTAACGCGTTACTAAGTAACATGTTACTGACATCACTGCATACCAGCCACACACACACACACACACACACACACAGACTGCTGTAGTACTACAATGTCAATGTCAAGCAAATAATATCTAACAATGGCCCTGCGGTCTGAAACTCATTAATAATGAATGAGGAAGAGGGTTGTGGAAAAACTGCAACGGCTGGCCCGCAGCCTGTAACCTACAGTATACAGCATCCTGGAAAATATCTAAGACCATCTGAGGAAATGTGAACTGTATGTTAAGATCTCTATCTAGGCATTATATATGTATATTTGATTTATTTGTCTAACATTAAAAACAAGTAAAAATCAATGTTACTTACATTTACTTTCCCTTTTACTACACTGCAGATGGTTTAAAGCCAAAATATATTTAACTTTATATTTCATATAATACATATGAAAAATACATATACTGTACTAAATAAATATAATATAATATGATATAATATAATATAATATAATAAATATATAAATAAATATAAATAAATAAATAAAAATAACTAAATATACTGTAATAAATTCCTGCATTTCAGACCTTCAACAAATTCCAAAAAAAAGTCGGGATGGCAAAGCATTTTTTAGTTTGTAATGTTGCCGTTCCTTCTCACAACACTTAAAATATAGTTTTTGGCAAAGAAGATACCAAGCAATTAAATAAATGTTTCAGGTTATATTGTGTCGCATTTTTCCTGCAATCGTGTCTTAAAGGAGAGAACTCTGGTGTAAAATGGACTTTTGTCGTAGTAAAACATGATAAAAAATGCTTACCTTTGATGAATAGCACATCTCCATTCTCCCACAGCGTTCTGAGATCCAGAAATTTTAACAGTTTGTCCAAACACCCTTCAGACTGGGTGACACAGGGCATAATTTGCCCCGATAAATCGCTTTTTACACTGTTATCCAGGCTTAAAGTAGCTCCACACCTCCTAGCTAGAATCCGGAGAGCCCTGACATTTAAAACGAAGCATTAATAACTTAAAAAGTGCACAAGAAGCTTATTAAAAACCACTGTTTACATCCCATAATTGCTAGCTTCAGCTCTGTGCACTGCCATCACTGTACTGCTGTACTGATTATGATATATATATATATATATATATATATATATATATATATATATATATATATATATATATATATATATATATATAGATTCTGCATAGCCTGCCTCCTGGCCCCGGCTGCTAGGCCTACGCTATGTGGAGTCTATGTATATATAGGTGTATGTAATTATCAGTACAGTGATGTTGGTGCTCGAAGCTGAAGCTAGCGTTATGGGATGTAATCAGTGGGTTTTAATAAGGTTCTTGTGCACTTTTTAAGTTATTAATGCCTCGTTTTAAATGTCACGACTCTCCGGATTCTAGCAAAGAGGTGTGGAGATACTTTGAGCTGGATAACGGTGGAAAAAATCAATTTATTGGGGTAAATTATGCCCTATGTCACCCAGTCTTAAGGGTGTTTGGACAAACTGTTAAAATGTCTGGATTTTGAAACTCTGTTGGAGAGTGGAGGCAGGCTATTTTAATTCAATTCTGTTTTATTTATACAGCGCTTTTTTACAACAGAAGTTGTCATAAAGCAGCTTTACAAAGAAAATGAGCAGCACCACAGAGATGCCAATTTTTATGGTGACACAGTGACAAGAAAAAGCTCCCTTATATTAAGATGAAAAAACCTTAGGAGGAACCAAGACTCAGTCAAAGGAACCCATCCCCCTCGGTCGACCCGCTCAGTACAAACAAATAACAAACAACAAACAAATAACAGAACAAAACAACAGTACAGAGAGATATTGTTGAGCTATAAGTAATGTAACAGGTACTAATCTATCAATGTGAAAAGATGATGTTTGCTTGCTAGCTTCCATGGCTGCAGCACTGCTGTTAAGTTTTTAAACCTGACAACCTGGAATTAGTGTGAAATTAATGTTCGGGAATGAGTCAGAGGCCACACCCACACATATTCCTGTGATGTACTGCACAGTTCTAGTCAGAAAATCCCGGCTGGAGCTCAGCTGAAAGAGATGACAGTGCTTGAACTTTGCATGTTTTCTTAACATCTGATGATACATTCTGATTATTTTATCATTTAGTACTAAAAAAAATCCATATTAATCCTTTAACCTCCTGAGACGCGGACATTTGCTTGGTGGGATGAATACAGCTCTGGAAATAAAATAAAGAGACCATTTTAGTTTCTGAATCAGTTTGCTATTTATAGGTATATGTTTAATAAAAAAATGATAAATTTAATAAAATTTATATTGTTGTTTTATTCTATAAACTACAGACAACATTTCTCATAAATTCCGAAGTGATATTTAGAGCATTTATTTGCAGAAAATAAGAAATGGCTTAAATAACAATAATGCAAAGAAAACAAGTTCATGGGTGATTCTCATGAAGCTGCAGGGAACATGTCCAGGACAATTTTTTTTAATCAATACTTTATACATAAAAACTCTGATATTGTGTGTAAAGCAAATAGGGAGTACTGTATGGATCAATTGTTTTCATCATCATCATATAAAATTATTTTTATATAAATAAAAAAAATATATATGGAAATTCTCATTACCGTTATGTGTCCGTATCCCTTCTTTCTAATTTTAAGTTAAACCATATAAAAATGACTAAGCATATAAAATAAATAAAATAGGGTAAAGTCATTTAAAATATCTATATTTTTACATAATATAAATATTTTTTGTGTTGAACAAAAAATGTACTTGATTTTAAACAAAATAACTGTGTCCGAATAAATTTTTTCTCATTACCGTTTTATTGTGTTCTCATTACCGTTATGGATCTAAAATGTTACATTTTTTTAAATGTTTCACATCTTATCATAACTTTTGTTCATTTTACTATAGTATATCCCTCACCTGTTGTCCACATGAGTTTTTGATCAAACATATTCTAAAATCATTTCCATTAATAAAAAAAATAAAATATATATTACAAATGTTGTATCGGTAATGAGAGTTGCTTAACTATGAATAAAAAAAAAAACAAGATCAAAGTAATTGTCAAGGACTGTGCTGTTATGTTGATGGGATATGTTGTGGAAATATGAAAAAAAATGTTTGAACCGTTGATCTAGCTTCGTCATTTACTAAAACGGTGATTAGAATTATTCTGGATCATATAAGATTCAAATAATAATAAAATTCTATTTTAAAAAAATATATGAAAAAATAGTCAATATAGTAAAATACAAATTCTATTTTTAGGTTCTCAACTTGAAAAAACTTTATGTTAATGTGAATGTCTTCATGAGAATCACCCTCATATTCAAATAATTGGTGGAATAATCCTGGTTTTTAATCACAGTTTTCATGCATCTTGGCATGTTCTCCTCCACCAGTCTTACACACTGCTTTTGGATAACTCTATGCCACTGCTCAGCTTGGTTTGATGGTTTGATTATATTCCAGAGGTTTTCAATAATATATAAAATAAAAAAAAATGCCATCTAAAAAAAAAAACATAATTTTTAAGTTTTCTCTTATTTTTTTTTTCCAGAGCTGTATATTCACAAGCGCTATTGTTGCTATTAAAACGTTGCAGAAGAAATTCATAAAAAAAATAGACTGTATGTGGGGTGATAGCAGATAGCGCTGAGCATCGCCACTTGTAAAAGTAAAGTTAACACTTATATGGCTACTTTAGGCACCGAAGAAACTCAAGAAAAATTAAAGCAAGGACTTCTTTGAAATAACGCAACATTTCACGTTGCTCAGGGACCTCAGTTCCTTCCGGAAGTGTAAAAACCAATTTAAAAAGGCTTTTCGATCCGTCAGCCACTGTGGCGTTTCTGCAAAAGCAGCTTTTTCTCAGAGAGAAAAAGACACTGACAGCTCAAAGGTGAATGATTCTCAGTGGAGCCCAGGTATACGTCTTTGTGGTTTTTTTTTCTGCCTCAGGTGGGACCATTTAACCTCACAAGAGTCATTATGCTACTTTCCTTCCTCTCAGCAGCCGCTGTGTTAAATATTTAACACTGTTTGGACTGAAGAATACACACACACTGCTCCCGGGCAGCTGTAACTTGTCTGCGCGGTTTAGCTGTTCGCTACGTATGGAAAGATTAAGGCTGATGAACAGATAAATTCACAGGGAGAGAAAAATGGGGAAATCATGCTTTAGAGAGGCTGTTTCGTAATCTGTGTGAGCAGGAACGCGTGGAAAGAGAATAAATGGGCTTTATTCCAGAAACACCTGCAGCTCTTTCAATGCTTCGTGTTTGCGTGTTTCCATCATTTACTTTCCAGGAGCGCTTTTGGATTAAAGGTATTTATTTTCTCGGTGAGGAATGGGCAGCAGAGTGGCATAACAACCCCAGGCTTGGTTCTGAATCACCAGACACCATCGTAAATATTCCTGTTGTGCTCTCCTAGACCAGAAAACAATGCACTCAGACTGCTGCAAAACTCAACATGCTTTAGGAAGTTTTAGAGATGTTTATTTGGAGAGCTGTGATCTGATTAGAGGGCACAGAAGTGCTTCACAAAGGATTCTTCTGGGTAGTGTACCTCCTGGTGAGAGACTGTATAAGTGTTAGACATGCCTCTATGGCTACGTTCACACTACAAGCCACATTGCTTAAATCAGATTTTTTGCTCAGATCTTGTAGTGATGGGTCGGTTGAGAACAATCCGGTTTTAAGAGCCGGCTTTTTGAAATGAATGACAGAAGCCAGCTCCAGAGATTCATATTGTGCAACACAGAAATGTTGCACATTTATTTTTTATTTTGTTGAGTGACAAAAACTTTGTTGATTTTGTTCTGTGCTGTTTGTTAACTTGAGATGGGCCTTTGTTTTTGTATTTCATAATTTATTTTTGTATAAATAAACCTATTTAAATAATATATATTTTAGATAATGTATGTTTTACACTAGTAATTCATTTTTACATATAATTTGATAATAAATTAATTTAAGCATCCAAAAAAATCTCAAGAGCCAATTGGGAGCCAAAAAAGCCGGCTCATCTTAGTGGGTAAATGTGCTGCAAGATGCCTCACAAAACCTTTAAGCCACTTATCTCCTTTCTGTAGTCTCTAGACTACAGGTGCCTAACAGGGTACAAGAGTCTTTTTTTTTTTTTTTGTACAATTTTCCCCAATAAACGTTTTCTTTCAGTCTAATACTGTAGGCACTACATATATCATCGTTACATTCACACGTCTCTCTTTTGTGATTCAGTGCTTGCTACATTCCAAACAACAACTGGTTTAAATCTACAGTAAAGTGATGCTACAGATAAGAAGAAGATTTTTTGTGTGTTGTGTACTACTGTACATATTTGATGTTATCACTCCTTAAACTCCACTGCTTTACTGGTTGGAGCCATTAGCTGCATATTTACCCTCCTCTGTTCCCATAAGCCCCTGAGTCTGCTGTTAAGCAGGGTAAAGCTGCTGACTTTTATTAGCTCCACATTTGCCCCACATTCACTCGTACTCCAGCAAAATGCTAATGATGAGAGCTAAAGCTGATCTCAAAGAGCAGGCACTGTGATAATAAGGTGGGAGAATATTGATAAGCTTGATTTTTCAGAGAAGAGATGGAGCCGGGAGTGAAGAGTATTAGAGAGGAAAGTAATACAGTACTATTTTTGACCGAGACCAGGATAGTAGATGTGTGGATTGTACTGCTTTGGCATCAGCAGCCAGAGTCAGTGAGAGCACAACTGTTCATGCTCTCTCTGGGTGGGTAGATGGTGTTCTCTTCCCTCATCACTCTCGGTGTGAAGTTGGTCAACAATGTCATGCACCCTTTTTTTTTTATTCATTCAGTAAGTTTAATGAAACTCCAAGGTGGGTATTAAACTTCAGTTTGCTGGATGATCAATACTTTACGGTATATTTTATCTACTTTTTACTTAAATATTCCATCATATGTGACGTTTCTTCTCAAGAATAGAGGCACTGAATGAGTCATTTGGGGCGTTTTCACACCAACACTAATTAATTGGTCTGGTTGAAATGAACTCTGGTTTGTTTGTACCCTTGGTGCGGTTAACTGGAACACAAAATCTTCTCGCTATATTTACTTTCTTGCTCCCGTGCCAGACAGCGGTGACCAAGCCGAGGAGACAATGTGCTCGCATGGTTAATTGATGCGCATTTTGGTTCGTTTAGGTTTATGCCATGTGAAACCAAACCAAATAAAGGGAGAAATGCTCCATGTAAACAAACTCATCAACTGATTCAAACCAACTACAACTGTGAAAACACCCTAAGTTTAATTGTTATTGGAACAGTAACATTTTAAGTAATGGGGAATGAAAACTTGAGTTAGCATAAATTAAAACATCAGGTTATTACAACTTAAAGGGGAACCTGATTTATTTCTAAGGTAGCCCCGGGTGAATCACTACACACTGATGGTGAGTGTCTGTCAGAAACTCTTGGACACACCCAGTATGCAAATCGATTGTGACAGAAGCCAATGGAAAAGAAGCTGCCAATGGCAACAGACTAAACTCAGTTGTTATAAGTTGGTGGAACTCAAAGATCTCAGTTTGAATGTATATATTTGTGCCCACAAATGTTCAACTAACTCAAAATAGTTGAGTAATGTTTAGAAATCTCTAATTTCATGTAAAACAGACTTAAATCATTTGAGTTCAAAGAACTTCTTGGTTTACAGTAGCAGAAATAATCTCCATAATTAAACAGTTACCTAATACCACAACTGCAGAGACAGATGCTTTCACATCTGAACTTTATGAAACGTGTGTAGAGGAGCTGCCACGGATGCTTAATCCCTGGCTAGAGGCAGTTCTCTCTCTCTCTCTCTCTCTCTCTCTCTGTCCTTGTTGTAAGCCATAATTCAATGATTTTCCATATTTTCGGACTATAATGTCCACTTTAAATCTTTTAATTTTCCCAAAAAATCGTCAGTGTGCCTTATAATCAGGTACGGCTTATGTATGAATTCTACCAGTCTGGTATTAAGGAGCATTAAATCCACTCCACTGAAGTAAAACATTATAAAGGTGAGTTGTCAGTAAACTTTCTAAAGCACTAAGGCTGGGTGCAGCAGTTTTAGCATTAGCCGCTAACCCAATGCTCTTTTAAACAGCTCTTTTGCTGTTCAGAGGCGAGTATATGAGTATATTGGACTGTAGTTGGTACTTATGAAGGCTTGAGTAGGCTGCAACACTTTGGCACTTTTTATATCACTTTGCAACACTTATCTGACAATAAAGCCTCTTTTTTTTTCGAGGTACACAGGAGGTGAGTTTTTTGCTCTGGGACAAACCCAGCATATATTTTTGTGCATGCATATGTGTAGCCAGGTGGTGAATTGAGAATACACCTTTAAAATGTGTGTCTGTAACTTTAAGAAACACAATCAGAACTGTTGTCACCCTGAGAGAGGAAAGGGAGGAGCTAAGAGCATGGTAGAGAAGGAGGCTCAAGCTGCAGTGAATGGTGCTGCTTCATTTTAGGATCCATCCAGAGCCATCCTAATGAAATAAGAGGTAAAAATCAGGAAATACTGAACAATATAAGGTTTAGTTGGCCTATAACAGTAGTAGATGCCTATATTGCCTTTCTAAACATGTATTTTGAATGAATCACAACCAGATGCGGGCAGATGGCATTGTTTCTGTGGGGTAGTGTGCTCCTCGTGGTCAAGCCTTGTATTTTTCTGGGTTACAGAAGCTGTTTGTCCAAGTTCTCTTGATGAAATGCTCAAGTCTTGTTGAGTAAAGCTGAGTAAATCGAGGTGAGCTTAAAAACAAATGTAAAAAGAGCTCTGTTCATGGTATTAAGGTGGTGTTAATGTTATTTATCTATTTTCTGTAATTAGTGCCACTACCAAATACTGTACTGTGTTCTAAGCTAGGGTTTTACAGTGTATTCATTTTATTTTTGTTATTTTACAATTGAGTACAAGCTCTGATTAAAGTCTATAAATCTGTACACTGCAGTTGCAGTAAGTCAAAGATAGGTGGTGCAGTGTTGTTGTGCATTGAGACTAATATTTCTGCTCAGCAAGTGCTGATTGTCTTTATTTTGCTTTTATTTCATATTTGTTTTATAGTTAATATACATTTTTATATTTCATAAAAATCCCTGGGGTGGGATCTATCGGAATACAATACCCAAAAAAAGTATTTTGTCATTTGGTGTGCGTCCTTTCCCCGGTGACATATGGATTGCACAACTTTTACTACTCATAGCGAACAAGGGCAGTTATTTATGACCAGATCCTGGATATTTTTGGTAAAGGCAATAAGAGTAATACTACTAGGAGCCCTATTTCATCTATCTATAGGCAAGCCATCACGGTGTACAGTGCAGTTTGATTTAGGGCGTGTTAGTGTGTCTTTGCTATCGTAACAAAGGTAAAAGTACACTTTGCATGGCTCAAAATCCTTCAGGCAACAAATTTTTCAAACAAACTTATCTGGCAATCACACTGTACCCTAAATTTTAAGATATATAAATATTTTAAAGGCTGTTTTTCCTGTTTTTTTTCTCATTTACCTATCCTAAAATAAGGATTATTAATTTGTTGCCTCAGGACAACATGAGGTTTGTAGACATTCATGCTAAAACAGTGTTTCTTGAAGTTAAAAAAAATATTTAAAAAATATAATTCTAGAGAGGATTAATTAATCATGGGTGTCTTGGATGTAACATGAAATAAACAAATCAAATCTGTCATTTATTCTCCAGAACAGTGTGTAATAGATCTAGATATCAATTAAGTATGGTGTGTAAGTAAGATTATAAGATTGTAAAACCTTGTTGCTGTTGTTACTAACAGTTGTTTTAGGGTCTTTCTTTACAGTCATCAACTGCTGTTGTTTTTTCTTGATCTACCTGTTCAACACCTGTTGCTTAGTACACCAGTGACGACTTTCTTCTGAACATTCCAAGTGGTTGTACTGGCTATGGCCAAATGAGCTTCTTCTGCATTTAAACAGCAACAAAGTTCGTGAAAACAGGCTGTTGGCAGGGTATAAGTTGACAATGAGCACAGAGCCAGTCTAGGCACTCCAATCTAGAAATTCCTCTACAAACATATTCAGATCTTGCCTGGATTGACGGATCTAGAGCTCTCTGAAGCTAATTGGACCTGAATTGCTGTAATGCATGGCTGTAAACTGATAAATTGTAATTGAGAATGGAGGATCTTAACAGCACCATCTGCTTCTCATTAGTACACAGAAACGGCCAATTTGTGAAAATCTGTCATTTAGATTCCAGAAAAGTTGGGATAGTTTTACTAGATGTAGCAGCTTTACAACTACCCACCTGTTAAATCACTATAAATGAAAACACAGTTCCCTCCAAAATTATTGGAACAGTGAGGCCTTTGATTCTGCTGTAGACTAAAAAAACTTGGGTTTGACAATAAAAGATGAAAATGAAGCAAAAGATCAACATTTCAGTTTTTTATTTCCAGGTATTTACATCTGGATCTGATTCACAGTTCAGAAGATTCAGCCCCTTCTGTCTGAACCTAACTATTTTTCTTATGGCCAAAAGTATTGGAACAGATAAACTTAAAGTAAATTAAAGTAAATAAGACTTAAAATTTAGTTGAAAATCCTTCACTTGCAGTAACTGCATCACATCTGTGACCCACTGACATCACTAACCTTCTGCATTCTTCTTCTGTGGTGCTTTTTTCAGGCTGCAGTGAGTTTTGGATCATTATCTTGCTGCATGATGAAGGATCTCCTGGTCACTTTATTTTAATCTTTCTTTAAATGTACAAACTGGTAGAAGAGCTGGTATGTTTGAGATCATGAGCAGATCCTTCCTTTCTCCAAACTTAAGCCTTTACATCACACTGGTAAAGGTTCATATAGGGTTGTCTCATCAGTCCATAATCAGTCCACAGGCTGTTCTCTGTACTTCCTGGAACATTCCAGCCAGATTTTTTCCTTTTCACCTTGTTAATTGTGTTTTTTATCTTCTGCTAAAGTCTCTGTACTTTCCTTTGTGAAGTCTTTCTTCTGTGAACAGTAGATTGTGATTCCTTCACTTCTGCTCTCTGGAGGTTGTTACTGATGGCACTTACAGGACACTTTACAGAACTCACAATGTTTCTGTTTCATCACTGCTGTGGTTTTCCTTGGTCAGTCTGTTCATCATCTTTTATTTAGTACACCAGTGACGACTTTCTTTTTCAGGATATAACAAACTGTTGTTCTGGCTATGAACAATATTTGTGCTCTAATGGTTCTGATTAATTTTCCATCTTCTCTCAGCTTCATAGTTGCTTGTTTTTCACCCATAGACTCTCAGCTCTCTGGTTTTCATGCTGGTTCCTCCTCTAACTATAAATGCACAGTCAGCACAGATAAAAACAAAATCTGAAAGCTGTTTAAATAACTAATGTATCAGGACACACCTGGGCAACCAAACACACCTGACAGTCACATGTTCCAATACTTTTGCTCATAAGAAAAATGGGTGGGTGGGTTCAGACAGAAGGTGCTGAATCTTCTGAACTGTGTATCAGATCCAGATGTAAAAACCTGGAAATAAAAACTGAAATGTGGATGTTTGGTCTCATATTAATCTTTTAACGTCAAACCCAAATGTTTTCAGTCTACAGCAGAAATAAAGGAATCGATTTACACGTTAGGCCGTTCTTAAAGAGTGAGATTGTCCTTAACCAGCTGCATTTCTTACAATGTTCCTAGTTAAATTAAGAGCGTCCCAGGAGATCCCTCAAACAATCGAACTTTACAGAACTCATTTGCTGTGCGAGCTCGTTCTTAAGAGCACTACGTGACTTGCAGTGCTCTGTCTCTGAGCTTCATTAAAGGAGGGAATTTTAGGTAGATCGTCATTCAGGCCACCGGAATAGTGTCCCAGCAGGGACCCTGAAGTGTGACGGTCTCTGATGGCTCACTCGAGTGGCATACTTAAACTCACTTAAGACTGAAAGAGAGATGCTAAGACCAAGGTTGAAAATGGTTCAAACGGTTCAGTTAAGGTTGTAATAACAGTGCAGAGATGCATCAAACCTAGGGTGCTGATTTAACTGTGGGAATTTTATTTGGGGTGGCCAGCTAACATACAGTTACAAGAAAAGTTATGTGAACCCTTTGGGATTTGGGATACTTGGATTTTGGTTTCATCTGTCCACAGTATATTTAGCCAGTACTGCTGTGGAACATCCAGGTGCTCATTTGCAAACTTCAATAGTGCAGCATTGGGGTTTTTTTGGACAGCAGTGGCTTCTTCCGTGGTGTCCTCCCATGAACTCCATTCTTGTTTAATGTTTTCCTTTTTGTAGATTGTCAACAAAAATGTTAGCATGTGCCAGAGATTTGTGTATTCAGTCCTCAGCTGACACTCCAGGATTCTTCCTCACCTCATTGATCATTCTGTGCTGTGCTCTTGCAGTCATCTTTACAGGACAACGGCGCCTAGGGAGAGTAGCAGCATTGCTGAACTTTCTTCATTTGTAGACCATCTGTCTTACCGTGGACACATGAACATCAAGGCTTTTAGAGATATTTTTATAACCCTTTCCAGCTTCATGCAGGTTCACATACTTTTTCTTGCTACTGTACAATGTTGGATTAACATTTACGTTGTATGTTTATTCTTTTGCGGATGATTAGCCCTGCATCTTCGTATTTTCTTTGCTGAAACACACATTAATCTCAGCTGTAAACATTCTGTTACAGGGCAACAAGGATTGCTTGACATTTTACAAAGTGCTGAGATGGCCACAGCTGTCAGAATGGTGGCAGGTTGTCAGGTGTGGTTGAGACTTGAGAAAGAGAGAGCTGTTTTTAGTGTTGCTATTCATGTGTCACTCACCCTCATAGGCTCCTCTTGTGGCCGGCGTGATGAGCAGATGAATAGCGCCAGGTGTTACAGTTTATGAGGCAGCAGCCGGAGCTTCTTTCAGGATGCTCTGTCCCCTGGCTGTTAGTGTGGCCTGTATCCAAAACCATCAGGCAAAACTAGGCCTGGTGGTGTTTTAGCTGTATGGATGGAGGGCCAGCGCTAAAACCTTAATGCAGCAAGTAAACGTGGCATAAATCCGATTCTCCAAATACAATTTATTGTAGTTTGTTGTAGGCTGTTTAATCTGCAACATATATCCAACATTCATCTCAACAGTTCTCTCTACTAAACTAAAGCACTTGCATGAAAGAATAACGCATCATGGAATATGAAGGAATTTTTTGGAGGGTCATTTTTATATATAAAATGTTTACACAATAAATTATAATATATTTATGTTTGTTACTACTCTAAACATTTGCGCTAGTGCGCCGCCATTTTGCCCGTGCAGCTCTGGTGACGTCAGGAGGCTGGTTGGTTAAAGAGCCCAGGTACATAGCTAACGGTCAAGATTAATTAAAATAGCTTGTTGTTTATCGAGATTATGGACGAAGATGAAGCTGAACGGGGTTTTGATCAGATTCCTAGAATCCCAATGGCTTATGCGTTCAAGCCGGTAGATGGATTTGCTGTCAGGAGGCTAACATTGACCTTTACTCAGAGATGTTTCCTGCAGAACCCTAAGCAGGATTTTTTTTTTTAAAGATTCTTTTCTGAGAGCGAGAGCGAGAAAATCCTGAAGAAGAATATTCAACCATCAGTTTGTGACCTCAAGCTCAGGAGTACTTGGGTTCTGCAGCAGGACAATGATCCAAAGCACACAAACACAAAGTCCTAACCCTCTGAATGGCTTAAAAAAATAAATAAACTAAATGAAGGTTTTGTAGTGATCTAGTTAAAGTCTGATTGAGATGCTGTGGATGATCTTAAACAAGCTGTTCATGTTTAAAACTCTTCAATGTGTCTGAATTAAAACTATTCTGTAAAGAAGAGTGGAACAAAACTCCTCCACAGAGATGTGAAAGACTCATTGCCAGTTATTGTTAAAGCTTGATTGCAGTTGTTGGCACCAAGGGTGACACAACCAAAATATTAGTTTAAGGGGCACACACTTACACTTTACACAGGGGTAGATTGGTTTAGATAGATTTCTTTTTTTTAACAAATTAAAAATGATCTTTGTCTGATATTAAAATGCATTTCTTATAATATGAAAAATGTATGTATGATAAAAGAGACAGCCAAACATCCGACGAGAAGCGCCTCATTTATTTCACAGGCGTTCTATCAGCAGTTCTAAATTAAGAGGAAGTGCGATGCTGTCGCAGCATTAAAATGCTATGCGTGTACGCGCTCCACATTTCTGACCCAGCTGTGACGGAGGACAGTCATAACCAAGTCGTGTTCACTTTATCTCAGTGATGCTCCAGACACAGCAATGTGCTCCTTCAGCCTCGAGCCCTTTACAACTGCCAAAACAACAACGTCTGCGCTGCCAGTTCATCTGCAAGTAAAATACAGCCACATTCAACTACAACCACAATTAAGATCAAGTTCGGTAATAAAACAAAGCTTTGAAAATGTCAAGCCATAAATTTAAAAAACTTTTTTTTTGCACCCTTTTGCTATAATGGACCACGCCTGCGTGATGCGGGGGAGGGTTTGAACTGAGATTTATGTTGCTTGGGGCACAGTTTAGTACAGCTTGAGATCTTGAGTTCTCAAGCTAGGCCAAACCCCCCCCACAGCTAAGGTGAGTGATGAAGATAAGGGTTGTGAGGGGTGGAGGCAGGTGTGAGGTCGATTGTCACAAGGTGAGGAGAGACTGGGATGTATATATAGGACTAGGGGACTATCCCAAAATTTTGTTTATTCTTAATAACACTGATGCTACTCTTCTACTAAAATGTCATTAATTTATATCAATAATACACGAGAGAGAGAGTGCTATAACGTGTAATATTGGCACTGCTGTTCAGCGGTCATGCGGTTATTACACTCTAAGAAGAAGCTTGTCCCTGGGGCTGTACCTTATATTGAGGTACAAAACTTTTTTATACCCATGTTTTTGGTGCTGATTATAAAAGATTATAAAGATTGTAAACATCATCATCAACTGAATATGGCTCAAAAACTTGATGATCCAATACTGTCTGGCTTTCAAATAAAAAATGTGCAATTAAAATATATATTGTTATATATTTTGGCTGGTTAAATGGTACAAATTTGTACTTATTGCTGTTAGGAAAGACTTTGTACTTCAGAGGGAACAAATCTGACCCTGTAAAGACCAATATTGTACCATTTGAGGGTAGAATTATGAAAAGTGTACCTTTGAGTACAAAAAAGTACTCATATCGTACCTCTGTTTTTTAAAGTGTGCGATTATTAGTGATGGGATGATCCACTTTTTTCAGCTCCAATCCTATTCCGATATAAAACTGATATAAAACTGCAGATACCGATACAAATACTGATACTTTTCGTTTATTTTTAGTACTATGATTAATGTTACATAATGAGGCTGGAACAGACCACACAGCCCTTTAAAGAGTATCCACAAGTGCATTTAATGTAAAGTCATTTAGTCATTTAATTGATACACTTTATATATATATATATATATATACACACAATATGTTTTTTGTAATTTCCTGGTTCTGCTGGAGACTTTTATTTTAACCCGTAGCGTAATGGATTAGCTGTAATAGCTAATGGATAGTGGCTAACCTGTGATGCTAACTGCATTTCTGAGCTGTTTTTTAATAACAGATTATTTTCTTAGTGCTGGTTAGAGTGTGTAGGATCTGTGGTCTGATATTTGATTTGGATTATGGCTGTAGTTCACTTGAGTTACTTTTTACATTTACAATGAGCTGTCGGTTCAGTGCTAGCTAGGCTAACAGACTGCAGATGTTAATGGAGATGGCTAACGGCTAACTGGAGATGCTAACTGTATTTCCAAACTAAATTTATCACTTACTTGTTTAATACCTCGATCCTGTGAGACATTTCAGTGTAATTAGACAAGACTGTCCTGGTATTTGCCATCTTGTTAACTGAATTAAGGACTCAGTAACTGTACTGAGTTTATACCTTACAATTACCTGGTTAATACCTAGAACTTAGGGGACTGTAAAACAAAGGGTGACTTTTTTTATTTTTGGCAAAAAAAGTGTTCTCCAACTCTGCAGCACTTTCCGTCCAGATTTTTAAGTTAATTATAATTATTATAATTTCAGTATGGAGTCAAACTGCTCTGTTAGAAGAATTCTCAATGCTTCTGAAACTTTCTGTGCGTGGGATTGGCTTGGCTGTTCTAGCGTATTTTATTCTTTTTTATATATTTGTTTGTTTACTTTTTCATTCATTCCGTTCCAATGACCCGAGAATGAAATATTTTAATGGAAGCAGATGTCTGAAGTGAAGCAGTGAAGTCCAGCCAAGCTTCATCAGGCTTTCTAATCCTCCTCAGAGTGCTGATACGGGACATGGTGTGTTTATGCAAAAGAGCCTCGTGAAGGAATATTCATGTCCTTATCTGGCCTTATCCACGACAGCCTGCTCACGATCGGGCACAAATTACACCGTAATGACACAGTAAAGAATGCAGAAAAGGCCACCAAATGTCACCTTTTTTTAGCTTCCATACACACTGATATGCCAAATGTCATGGCACAGGAACAAATGCCCCCTGGTAGCCAAAGAATGTTGCACTTACCTGCTAGATACTTGAATTGAATTCTGCTGCTTGTCTATTGGCATGGACAATTTCAGCCAGACACCATCAGTCACGATCATTATCACCCTACTGCACTGTCCATTTTGGGTGGTAATTAATGCTTTCTACAACATTTTGCAGGTATGCTTATGTGACACTATGGATTGAGAAATGCGAAAGTCTACTAAAGCACAATATAAGAGAAATAATTGAAATTAAATCTAGTTTCAGACAGAAAGTGGTATCTTCTAAACTGTGTACCACATCCAGATAGAATAAAATGGAGATAAAAGCTAAAATGTTGATATTTTGTCTCATTTTCATCTTTTTATGATTAAAAAAAATGCTCGGCAAAGGGTTCGTCTCTGATGCATTATGGGAGGTTCGTTGAACATAGGGTTTAAAAACAGGGGTTTGAAGGGAGGCACAATTTTTCTAAAAAGGGTTTGCACAGTAAAAAAAGAATAAGATACCCTGTGTTTTGAAGGTTACCATTCAAGCACTGCTGTACTCCAGAGCTTTCCACTCACAAAGCCTCACTAAGAATTCACACACATTATATCATTATCAACAGACTAGACAAGTACACAGACTGCTGACATGTATTCAGCCCTATGTTTCAGAACGCTGTGAACATTTGCACGGATATGCAGACAAGAACCGAGACCCTGAAACACTAATCTTCAGTCAATCACTGAAAATTTATTCCGCATTCCCACCGTATTCAACTGCATCTCCTCCGGTTTAATAGTAATGTTGTTTGTTTTGTTTGTAGTCCCGCAGCAGAAGTGAGTGAAGTGCTAAAGGTCTTTGACAGTTCAGGCAGCAGAGCAGATGGGGACGTGGAGGAGAACAGCTCTGGAACGAACTCGGCCAGATGAAAATAACATTGTTTTTCGCTGAAGGGGAGCATCACGCTCACTGATCCACATCATTACGCGCTGCGCCACACGGTGCACGGCCCGGGGGAGGGGCATGGGGAACCCTGCAAGGCAGGACCAATCTCAAGCCTCACCACTCTCATGGCATGTTCCGTCACTCTTGTGCCTCCTCTGGAATTCTCTAGAGTCCTGTAGAAAGAGCAGAACAGATTTAATGGGGGAATAAACAGTACTTTTTGAGTAAATATATAAAGCACTTTTTATAATTATCTTTTTATTTATTAAAGGAAAAAAATCCATCCAAAACCATCTAGTCCTGCGTAAAAAAAGTATTTGCCTCTAAATCGAATAACTTGGTTTTGTCGCCCTTTTGGCGGAAACAGCTGTAATCAAGCTTTTTTCACATTTTTCACATCTCTGTGTTCCACTCTTCTTTACAGAATTGTTTTAAATCAGATACATTTGAGGATTTTCCAGCATAAACGTCCTGTTTAAGATCATCACAGCATCTCAATCAGACTTTGACTAGGTCACTCCAATCCGGGAAGAGAACTAAGGTGGACGGAGAGCTGGCTAACATTAGTGGGGAGCTAGCTATCATACTAAGTTTTCTAAAGTTAGCTAACCTTAAAGAGAAGAGAACTAAGGTTAGTGGAGAGCTGGCTAACATTAGTAGAGCGCTAGCTAACATTAACTTTAGCTAGCTAACATTAGTGGGGAGCTAGCTAGCATACTAACTTTTCTAAAGTTAGCTAACCTTACAGAGAAGAGAACTAAGGTTAGTGGAGAGCTGGCTAACATTAGTAGAGAGCTAGCTAACATTAACTTTAGCTAGCTAACATTAGCGGGGAGCTAGCTAACATACTAACTTTACTAAAGTTAGCTAACGTTACAGAGAAGAGAACTAAGGTTAGCGGAGAGCTGGCTAACATTAGTAGAGAGCTAGCTAACATTAACTTTAGCTAGCTAACATTAGCGGGGAGCTAGCTAACATACTAACTTTAGCTTCAAGTTAGCTAACGTTACAGAGAAGAGAACTTAGTTTAGCGAAGAGCTGGCTAACATTAGTAGAGAGCTAGCTAACATTAACTTTAGAGTTGAATTAGCTAATGTTGCTGAGGAGAGCTAGCTAACAGTAGCGGAGAGCTAGCTATCATTACCGGAGGGAGAACTAAAGTTAGCAGGGAGCTAGCTAACATGCTAACATACTAACAAATGATAACAAATGGAAATCCCTAAGTTTTGATTTCCAATACAATAAATAATTTTCTACCAAATAAATTATGACTACAATTTTAGGACTTATAAAGTATATTTATTGAGGTCTTGAAAATGTCTTAAAAAGCAATAAATTTGACTTTTAAAATGGTGCAAGAACCCAGAAGCCATTACTTATAAAAATCACCCCTAGTCACCCCTAGTAGTGATACGAGGGACACATCTTAGTGATATGTGATATGTGCATATGTTATAATGCTCACCCAAACACAAGAAGGGTTTCCCATTAATGTCTCCTCTCCATTGCATCACCAGGTTTATCACCAATTAAACAATTATGGGACAAGCTTGCATGCCAGCTTCATCAGAATCTAGAGGCCCAGCTGCAACACCTGTGGGTAAATGTGCTGCAGGATGCCATATAGAACCTGTAGAACTCTATAACATCAACCGTATCTCATCTCATTTCCTGGACAGAGGAGCCAAACAGAATACAAAACCCTCTTTTCACTTGTAGATTTTCTCTAATGAACAGATCCTTTCTTTCTCATTTCTCTAATCAATGAGAAAATAAAATACACAATAAGAAAATAAATACACAAAGGATACTGAATTCAAACACTTGAATTTTTTTTTAAATAATTCACAAAATAATTTGTATTTTGCATGAAGTGAATGCAGTATTTGATAACCTACCAACCAACAAGAATTCTGACCATTGAAGATGGGTAGTGGCTGGGTCTTCTGGCATGACAGTGACCCGAAACAAACAGCCAGTGTTAAATCAATACTTTTCATGTTAAATTAACACTGAGAGTGTAAAATTTAACACACTAGCACAAAGTTTCTGTACGAAATATTAAGTTCTGTTTTTCTATTGTATCAAATATTTATTTAATGTAATGTAATGCAAAATAATTATTTAAAAACGAATCAATATGATTTTCTGCATTTTGTTTTTAGATTCTGTCTCTCACAGTTGTAGTGTACCTACGATAACAATTACAGCCCTCTCCATTCTTTTTTTAGGTTGGAAAACTTACAAAATCGGCAGTGTACCAAATACTTCTTTTCCCCACTGTAGCCAAGGGTGTCAAAAGTATTCACATTCATTCCTCAAGTAGAAGTATAGATACTGGGGTTTAAAAATACTTAAGAAGTTGAAGTGTCGACTCAAGCTTTTTACATTTACATTTAAGGTATTTAGCAGACGCCCTTATCCAAAGCGACTTACAACAGTGCTTCGATGTTACTTCAAATATCCAAAGCTAGTTTGTAGACTAGGATCAAGAGATACACAGAGCTTGATCAGGTTTAGAACCCTAGAAACCTTTCTCTTTTTTTTTTTGATTAGTCTAGGAACTCTTTGAAAAGATGTGTCGGTAAGACTTTACAATACGGTTCCATAATTAATGTTTAAGTACTGCTTAACTAAGCACTAAGTAATGAAGAGTTACCACCTTAGTTATTTATTAATTATTTCTTAGTATTATAATACTATATGTTGTCTCAAGTGTAATTAATTAGTAAGCAGTCATCAGTTACTGTAGTAAGTACATCATTAAAGCCTTCTTAACTAATAACTAGGTGCTCATTAACTTACTATTATGTAATCAAGCACTATGTTATCAGTTCACCACTAATTACTTTTTCATATCATTAACTGCAAACTTAACATATTTATAATTATTAAGTAACCAATTGTGAACAACTGTGCTAACTACAGTTAACGTTTCATTAAGTAATTATTAACTACACAGGGATTAAATCTATGTATTACCATTCATTAAAAAATGCCATGCTGACGTTTCTGCCCAAGTATATGGTATAAGGTGAGTTTTAACTAACAAATGCAAACTCCATTAAGGTATATTTAACTG
This sequence comes from Astyanax mexicanus, assembly GCF_023375975.1. Lineage (NCBI taxonomy): Eukaryota > Metazoa > Chordata > Actinopteri > Characiformes > Acestrorhamphidae > Astyanax > Astyanax mexicanus. The sequence continues at coordinate 29,780,728 of NC_064411.1, forward strand.
TATATATCCAATGCCCTCCATAATGTTTGGGTCAGATACCATTTTTTATTTCATAAGCCCTCCCTCTGCTGCACAGTTTATTCTTCAGAATCAATTCAAACTTTTATGAAAGTACTTACATTTAATTTTGTTTCTTTGTGTTGATATCTCAAAACCTTTTAGTCTCCCTCATTTCCAGACACCATGATGTTTGGGACATAGTGTGTATGTATTTAAGTAGCTTTTCTTGCTCTTAGACATTGCAACAGGTCCTGATTAGAGCCCACCTTCTTACCACTGTACAGCAGCAACAAGATCCATTGATGTAGGGAAGCAGCCACACCTAGAATGAACACTCAAAAATACACTAATGCTTATATTTATTCCTAAGAAAAAAGTGGATGTTTCATACACTGAGCTTAGATCATCATTAATTACTAGGACAGAAACACTACTTATCATTTTTGTGACCCCGTAAGTAAAGTGAAAAGTCACTGATCTTATATGTACTATTAACTCAATAGTAACTACTTAATAAATACCACTCATTGCTGATTACTGATACTTTTAATGTGTTTAAAATGACATTTTTTTCAATGCATCTACACAATAACTAGTGAAGAAATTAATTTATTAACTACCAATAAAATACAACACATGCACAAGAAAGACAACTGATGTGCAAAAGGAATCACTTTTTTTATTTGTAACACTGTAAAGAAAAAAAAAATCTTTACAACTGCACAATTAAAGTGTAACAGGAATTTTACTAATACACACATTTACACACTGTGTAATGAACCTGTAACCTTTTTTTAAACAAAACTTAAAACAGAACACTTACCATAAAATATGTTTTCTAAAATCACAAGAAACATTTTTTTTTTTTTTACATAATCCTGGCTTAGTCACTTTTCTGTTTGGGTCCGAACCAAAGTAGAAACCGAGAAAGGGGCCGTGAACCATGATCTGGACCAAAGAACCTACGTTTGATCTGACCAAATGAGTCTCGGTCTGGATCTACAGAGCCATAGTCCGGTTCATCTGTAGTGCACTTTCAAAAACTAAGTTCAGACAGGTTGTCCTCAAACACACACACACACACACACACACACACACACACACATGCAAAAAGTTCCCTTGGGCATACAGGTACATCACACAGCCTTATAGCTGCACACACTGATGCTGGTGATTGCTGTATCTACTATAACTTTAGATTAATTCTTATTTATAAACAAAATAAAATGAATTTATAAGAAATCTGTTACATTAATTCTTGTGCGTGACACACTTGCATTCAAAGGGGAGTCGGCAGAGACATGATAAAGCACCTGGAAAACAAACTCGTCGAACAGACAACATTCTACAAACCAAAATAATGTGCAGCATTGGGGAATACAGTTGTATACAGTTGTGTCTTCAGTCAACGTTTGAAGACCGCGAGTGACTCTGCTTTTCTGACAACTAGTGGAAGTTCATTCCACCACCTTGGTGCCAGCACAGAGAAGAGTCTGGATGTCTGTTTTCTATGTGTTTTGAGTGATGGAGGTTCAAGCCGAGCCGTACTGGAAGCTCTGAGAGCTCTTGGTGCAGATCTGGCTTTGACCATTGCCATCAAATATGAAGGAGCTGGTCCGTTTTTTGCCTTGTAGGCCAGTGTTAGGGTTTTGAATCGGATGCGGGCGGCAACAGGGAGCCAGTGGAGGGAACGCAGCAAAGGAGTCACATGACTGAACTTCGGAAGATTTTTACTTAAGTAAAAGTATAAAAGTACTGCTTTTAAAGCTAATTAAAGTATAAAAGTAAAAGAAAGGAAAAAATGACCTTGTAAACAGAAGCCTAGGCTGCACTACAGGGGCCTATAGTGCACTAAACCCCCGATGATTAGATGACTGTAAGAACTGAAATGGTGCTAAAAAAAAGTCTTCAGAGATTCAGAGGGATGTTATTAAAATATTTTCCATTTATATATATATATATATACAGACTCACACAGACATCATACCTGTCCTTACTACATGCTTTACCAACCAGCTGTAGACTGTAACTTTGCACAATGAACTTATTATAACAAATATTGCATATAGCATTTATATAAAGTACCAGTCAAAAGTTTGGACACATTCAATTCTCTTTTTTTTTTTCTACATTTGTTGCAGATTAATTGTGAAGCTATCAAATCTATGGCATGTGATTTAACAGAGTTACGCAGTAAACAAAACAGAAAAATAATGAACAAAATATGTTTTATAAAGTAGAAGCTTTTGCTTTGATGCCAGTGTTGTCTACTCTCATCGCTCTCTTAGCCAGCTTGGAATCTGGAATGGTTCTTTAAGGATTACCTAAAGGTAAAGGTAAAGCTAAAGGTGGGTAATCCAGGTCAGAAATGAAATGATAAAATTAAAAGCTCACACACGCTCTTTCCAAACGAACTTACAACCCTGAATCCATAGCCTAGACCTAGCAAGCAAACCTCGACATGTCTTGGCCTGTGCCAAGCCATGGCAAACATCACAAATACACCATTAGTGCATCTCTAGTTCACTACAATATCTTGTCAAGGAGTAGAAGTAGAAAGTCGTCTAAAAATAATTCCTCCCCTAAAGTATAGATACCCAAAATTTCTACTTAGGTAAGGTAACTAAGTATTTCTACTTCATTACTTGACACCTCTGACTGTAACAGTGAAAGGTTAGGGTGCATCCAGAGATGATGTGGTCTAAGGAACTCCCGCTTTAGGGCTGGAGCTCTGGTGACGTCCACAGGCAACGAGGACCTGCAACAACGTCATAGTGTATAAGTGGACCTGCTGTGATATCCCCAGAGGCAGGCGTAGGTGGCCCTGTGCTATCCAGTGAGTATTCAGTGGTGAATTGAGTGCAGGTGTCAGCTGGCCAGCGCTGTCCAGAGGAAACGGTGGCACCCTGAGGGCACTGTCTGCTCTGTGTGATTTTAATAACCTTCTCTGAAGCATATAAACAAATCATAGGGAGAGCTAACCTGGAGAAAGCACAGCCACCACAATATGCGCCAGCACCCTAAATAAGAATATGAAAAGTCTCTATGAACCTGAGGAAAAAAGAAAATAGTTTCCAATTCATAGATTGTTTTAAAATCATGCTACATCTACAATATAAACAATACGCACATTTTAAGCTTGATGTTCTATTCTTTCAAAAATACATGTGGTGTGTGGCTGCTGCTGCTTTTCATTTAGCATATTTATGTATTTCAAAGTTCAATGGTATTGGATCGAATTTTAATGCATTTTATTTGCAAAGCGAATCCTAGAGTCAGCTGAAAGAGTTTGGTGTTAGGAATCATTTGATTTGCTTAATGAGAACCTCAGACAGTGCAGAGAATTAGGATTAGCCAGCAGACTTCGTCTGAGGGAGGGATCTGTACCTACTGTCTGTGGCAACTCAGCAGTTTAAGGAGATGAGTAAGTACATTAAATGAATGAGTTTTGTGTTTCTATTGCAGTTAAGCATGACTTAGCTTGTCTGTGTTTTGCCATTCGGCACATGCTAACACTAACTTGTGCTATACCACAGTTAGATCCGACCCTGCAATGTGATTGACTGAGAAGAGTTTTATGAGTGACAATATTAGCAGGTAGTGCACTGTAACCAAAGCTTTCCATGTATTACTCCGCCACATACAAACTTTTTAAGATTTCAAGTCAGGCTTTCATTCTTTAATTCACCACACAAAGGCAGTATAACTGTGCAATAACACAAGTACGAAAACAGTGACTTGCTCTTACAGCCTACAACACTGCAATCAAGCATTTAGCCATTTCAAAAATCTTCCCCTATACTAGCTAAGAGAAGATACCGTGAGGGGAACAATTTCACAATGAAATTGTGAAATTGTGAAAAAGTTGAGATCTGATGTGAGGATGTCATGACCTCTGAAATGAAGTAAAATTATTTATTTGAGTTAAATTATTTATTTGAATTTGTTTTAATAGAGAATGAATTAGCTTTTAGGCAAACTGAAAAAAACATGTTTTAACCAGAAGTCAAGTTTTCAATAAACCAACTTAAAAGGCACTTTAAATCAATTACATGATTGGTACACTATTTTCAGTGCATAGACCTTTAAACAACCAAACAAAACTAGCAAAAAGAAACAGAAGCAAGTTAGCAAGACTCACATAAATACAATACAAGCATGTCAGGTGAGGGAAATCCTCACTGAGGGAAACTATTACCTAGTTTTCACTTGAAAGGAGCATTAGATTCCCTGCCTTCATTACTTTCCAAGCACCAGACCGTCTGACCTTGTGTGACCCCCGTTTGCAGACATGACAACACGAAACGTTTTCCTCCGCATCGGGTTTCCCTCTTTGTGAAATATGTGAATAATTTAAAGGGTAGTGAGTGGATAGAACCCTAAGAGGCTTACATTATGTTCTGCCTGAGCATAAAGGAGGAACGGTACCCCCCTGCAACCCCCTACACCCCCCCGTCACCCCCTGCACTGCTGTATATAGTACATGTAGTGCCGTGTAATGCTTATGACCTAGATAACATCCCCAAATGATGCCTGTAGAGCGTGCATTCGAACATTCTTAGAGTTGGCGTGTTGCTCAGTGTCTCTCTCTCACACACACACACACACACACACATACACTGCACAGACACTCACTGCTCATCTTCTGCATTGGCATCAACTGACACAAACACACACACACACACATACACTGCACAGACACTCACTGCTCATCTTCTGCATTGGCATCAACTGACACAAACACACAGGGACAACCGTGTGCACTCAGACATTCAGACATGTCCCTTTGTTTCGGTCATATACAGTCATGGATACACACACATGCACGCACGCACACACACACACACACATAACCTCTTGCATACACACACACACAAACACACACAGCCCTATCCAGATGGATTCTCCTCAGCTGAAATGAGCCGCTGGTGAGAGACTGCAGTTATTTCAGTCATCCTGCAGTTCTCTCCCCGCTCTCTCTCTCTCTCTCTTATTCTATCTCTTTCTCTCCCACTCTCTCTCCCCCCCCTCTCTCTCTCTCTCTTTCCCCCCACCTCTCCTCTCCTGGTAGGCATCTCTCTTGCTCAACTTGCTCTGCTTTCATCGCTGCCTCTTCTTGTTCACACTCTCTTTCCCCCGTTTTCGTTCTCTCGTTCTTTCGTTCTGCCGCTGCCAGGCGCTGCAACAATTATGCCTCGTTCACTTCTTTCTCTTCCTCCCCCTCTCTCTCTTTCTCGCTCGCGCGGCTCCCGTCGTCTCCTTTCGCTCGTGCGTCCCTTCATCAAAGAGGAGTCCCTTCTGTGTGCGGCGTTGCGCCAGGCTTGTTACAGGCAGGACGGCTGCTGAAGGGGAATCCTTCCTGTGACCTCTCTGCTCAACAGGACGCTTGAGCAACGGGACGCTCTGTTCAGGGCTGGGAGCAGTAGCTATTACTGGGTCTCACTGGGACTGGGACAGGACTTTGAGTTTGTGGCCCGTTAGAGATGTGCTGGTAACTATTTTGCTGTTTGCTTTCCTTTTCTTTCTTTTTTTTTTGGAAGTCTACCCAGACCTTTTTTTCTTTTTTAGAGTTTGCAGCTCTTCATCAGCTTTTTCGAGTGTTCTGTCTTTCTCTTGGAGTTGTTAAAGTGGCTGCTGTGTGTCCACAAAGGGTTCCTCTAAACCTCCTGAGGTTCCTGAAGGTTTGGAAGCTGGTAGGATGGAGACAATTCAGTAGAAGAAAGAGGAGCAAAGAAGCAAAGAATTAAAACGCTGAAGCAAAGAAGACCATCGCTGGTCGCTAGCAGAGACGGGAACAGCTTGCTTGCAGCCCCCTTAAGCGAAGTTATCAAGTGAAAGAAAGAGAGAGAGAAAGAGAGAGAGAGAGAGAGAGAGGGAAAGAGAGACATTCCCACACTAACCCACATGCAAGCGATGCAAGAGATGTAGAAGGAAGTACATCTTGATCTCTAGACCCCTTCAAGACTTTCCGAAGGCTGAAGGCATCTTCACCATCTATCACCGCTTATCTATTTCTCCACATATCCCTAAAGAAGGATCAAGCACAGATGACCCAACAGTGCTTTAGGATTTAGGAAGTCCTGCAGTGAAGCATCTGAGCCAATCAGCCAATCGCAAGGACCGGTAAGTTCCAGCCTGGCCAGTTTCCTAGATATGCTCGGACCCACTAATTGAAATTCTATGTTTCAGTGTTATTGTCCATTGCCTTAAATGTAATCGATCAGCCAAAGTTTGCTTCCTTTTGGTTTGTTTCTGATGTTTTGTATGGGAGTTACGAGGCTTATGCAATAAACAAGTCAAGAGAGCTTATGGACACTATAGTTGGACCTCAAAAAATTAGAATATCATTGAAAAGCAACTTTATTTCTGTACTCATATATTATATACATGTATTACACACAAATTGTTCTATTTTAAGCGTTTATTTATTTTATTGTTGATGATTTTATGCCTTACAGCCAATGGAAACCCAAACGACAGTGTCTGAGAAAATTTGAATATTATATAAGACCTATTGGAACTTTTGGCAGTGTGGGCAGTGTGCCAAGTCCTGCTGGAAAATAAAATCCGCATCTCCATAAACGTTGTCAGCAGCAGAGGGAAGCATTATTAAGTGCTGTAAGATTTTGTGGAAAAACACTGCACTGACTTTAGACTTGATAATAAAACACAGTGGATCAACACCAGCAGATGACATGTCTCTCCAAATCATCACTGATCGGTGGAGACTTCACACTAGACCTTGAACTGTGTCTCTCCACTCTTCCTCCAGACTCTGCTCCCTTGATTAACAAATGAAATGTAAAATTTATTGATGATCAGTGATGATTTGAAAGTAACTTTTCAATTATTTTCATCCACTATTAGCTTAGTGATCAGTTGTTAATTAGTTGAAAAGAGAAAACAAAGGCACAATTCACTTTTTTGAGCAAAGCTACACAATACCCCAGCTAACCTTCTTGAAAATGCTCTAAAAGTAGGTATTTCTGCAGAGAAAAAAAGGTCATAGTGTCTTAAATACTACCAATCTATAAATATCGTGCTCTATATGGAGCTGTGAGGACAGTGAAAGTGAGTAAAGTACTGTATATATGTGTTGACAGAGAAAGAAAGATGATTTAATGTAATACTATGATATTCCACGTTTAAATATTCACTGTGAGAGACAAGGTGTAAAGTAGGAATCTGTGCATCAGCATTACATGAATATGTAAATTAAGGATAGATAGCACCACTTATTCTAGAATCTATTTTATCGATGATGTTGATACAGGGAAAACAATCAAAGAACAATCTCAGGTTTATATCACAAAACACAAACATTATATGAAAGTACTTTAATCACCATTATCTGCTAACTTTATAAGAACAGTAGGTACAGATCCCTCCCTCAGACAAAGTCTGCTGGCTTATTCTAATTCTGTGTAGTGTACGAGGTTCTCAACCAGCAGACCGAATCGATTTTAGATAATTTAACTTGCAATCCTCCAAATTTCTTCATGCTTGAGGAATTGATGTAGTGGAAGTTATGACTAATCAGCTAGTCAGTTGACAACTTTATTGAATAGCTAGTTGACTAGTAAAAATTATATTTCTAGAATCTACATTTCTCTATGGTTGCAGTTTTCTCTGGTAATAATACTATTCCTATATATCATTATTAGAAGGGTAAGAAAATATTGATATATCAAATTATTGCAATGTATATATTTTGTGCAACACTATATTGTTATCTACAAACACAGCATTAATTTACATGTAAAGATTGATGTCAGACAATGGGTTATTTAGTTTTGTGTTTAAACTTTGCTCACTACTGTAGATAGTGTTGTACATATGTCTTTAAATTCCACTGTTATGATAATGCATAAAAAATATTATCATGACCATAATTGTAAAGAATAAATTAATATTGGCAGTGGTTATGAAATACATATTTGCTTTAAACAATTGCAGAATTGCATATATTCTCTTACTTATAGTATCACAACATATTCTGATATATTGAATCAAAGACTCCTGTATTATGATACATTTTGTATTACCAAGTTCTTGCCAATACACAGCCCTAATAGTTACCATATGTTATTGAGGAATTATGCACGTTTCTAAAGTTAGATATTAGTAAATAACTAACTATGATGGGGCCCTATCGTATGCTCTTTGCTACCTTACACCCCATTAAAAGTCTATTTTTATGCCTTGTGCCTGCGCTGTTAAAATAGCCTTAGAGTTTAGTAATAAATCTACACTGATGGGTGTGGTGATCTGGAAGCAAGGTGTGTTCAAATAAATTTCTGGCATGTTTCTATTATGGCGCAGGGAAAAATACAGATGCGCCATTAATTGATTAAAGCCCTGACTACAGCCAGCTGCCCAACCCTGTCTTAGCCATGCTCTGCAGCAATCAAATCTATTGTTTAACTCAACAATAAAGAGAATAAATAATAAAATAACATCACTGTTGCCTTAATTAAGCTGCTCGTGTATCTTAACAGTGTGAACGTGCAAGGCGCCTTGACAACTGGCACACTGATTGGTTTATTTACACCCAAACCACACCCATTATTAATTAAAATAATGAGTACATGCCTTTTGTGTGTTTCAAGACGTGCAAGGCATATTTTTTGCGCCCTGACAATACTAAAGACACACCGACACAGCCTAAATCCAGCTGCACAATCCATAATTGACTGGGCTATTGATATAGCTGTAGTTAGGTGTTCCAAGGCCTAGACTGTATAGTATAACGAGTAATACAGTGTATTATTTAGATATATTAAGATCACCTAACTTCTAATAAAAAATAAAAACAACTCTGGAAACAAAGCATGTCTTGGCTGATCAACTACATATGAAAAAAAACAAAAAAAGGAAAATTAGCTTTTATCAATTTGATCTGGGTCCAATAAATTACACACATTTTTGGCTTGGTGTCTTCTAACTCCACACACCTCCTCTGTATTTCCTCCAATCCTTGCCCAGGGTTCTGCCCTCAGTCTGACCCTCGAAAGGTCCTCTTGGAAGTCCAGTCTTAGCCATGCAGGTCTCCTTCGCTTGCACGGATCACGGGCTCAAAGCCCCGCGGACAACTGAGCCCAGTAAGCAGAACACGGCCAGCCCCAACACGGCCAGCGCTGCCCGCGCTCGCTTCCGGACTGTAGCGCTGATCGCCCGCAGCCTGGGCTCCTTCACACACCGACACCACATCTCCCTGAAGGAATCTACCGGCAAACTCACCGGCATGAAGTACAGGTACAGCTTTACTTTTAACAGCCAGTTCACTACTACACTCTACACAAATGTGTGTGACTGTGTACAGTAAGGATGTGCCATATCGTATCATGCGCACATAATATCGCCACCGTTTTTGAATATCGTGAAAAATATATACCCTGAACTATCGTGCCATATCACTCACGCCTAATTATCACAACGACTTTTTTGATATTTTTAGCAAAAGAAAAATTCACACTGTTCTCATTTCCCATTATACTGTATATCTACCAGAAACACATTGTATCTGTCCATTTATCATTTATTTTACTTTAATCCTAGATATATGGAGATATATGGAGTGATTTTTTTTTTTCATTATCATGACATTCTGGATCATTGACTTCTGTTGCAAATCTGTTCAAATTATCTCAGTTAGGAGGGTGCCATATCATATTGTATGCAATAATAAATTAAAATTTTCATTTTGTTGCAGTAGTGTATTCATGAAATATTTTTTTTTTTCAATTCAGTGTTTTGTCATATCATCAAGAGTATCGTTATCCTTAAAATACCATGAAATATCGTGATATTATCTTAGGGCCATATCTCCCACCCCTAATGTAAAGTGTGTACGTTGTGGTGACCCAAAGCACAATTTCACTTTAGCCCAATTTTCTTATATTGCTGCTTTAAAGATACAAAATCAAACATTTTAAACATAGAATGTAGCCATGTCTCTTCTGAGATCTCTACTTTTCCCATGTTGTGTACATATTATTTCTGCTTTGCAAGAAACAAGACAATGACCAAATCTTTACTTAAGTGAATTTTTGAGTAATGTTCTAATCCATATTATATATATTTTTTTCTCTACTATATTACATATATATATATATATATATATATATATATATATATATATATATATATATATATATATATAATGATTAAATTTTTTTTTTTTTAATTCAATGTAAATTGACAATAAGTTGCTTAAATTAAAACTGCTGGACATCGTTTGCTTTCAGTGTTTCGTGTTTATAATCATTTTAAATAACATCACTAATAAACTCATTATTCACAATCTATTAAACTGCTGAAGTGAGAGTGACACTTTTCACCTAATGCCTGTTTCACTTAAGCATTATGAGCATTCAGTGAGCTGACTGAGCAAGAGTCTTATTATAAAGTCATTATAGAACATTAGTTGGAAAATAAATCATGTTACCTTGTTTACTTTTACTATTGGAGAACATCTGAGGGCAAATAACCTTTTACTTTTACTGAAGGATGGACTTTTGCTTTCACAGGAGTAATATTTTACCCCAAATACCTTTATTTTTAACTCATATACATGATTTGGGTTCTTCATTCTGTCTGTTGCGTCTAAAGAGTTGCTGATATTAGTATTATAGACTGTAAAGTGTTAACTCTTTGACCTTCTATGGCATGAGTAGTATTTTAGTCTTTTTTAGAAGGAAATGAGAACCATTGCTTTATCTGATTGATGTAAAAAAAAAAGTGGTCCAACTGCATAATATTGCTCTTAGGTAACAAGTGAAAAAACACTGTTACCATAAGTTTACAACAAGAATGGAAGAATATCTTAACCATAAACACATTTGTATGTATGTACTTGTGCATCTTGTATTGGATGTAAATAAATAAATAACTGTATGTTGTAGTAACAGGATTCTTGCACCCTTTTAAAAGTCAAATTTTATGAGGTCTTTTTAAGACCTGTAGTCAGAATTTATTTGGGAGAATATTACTTATTGTATTGGAAATCAAAAAATTAATGTTTCCCATTTGTTATCATTTTTTGTTTTCAATTTTGTTCCATCGTGATGCGGAACAGAGCAATTAAATTGTAGTAATGCTGTTTATGATACTAATAATACTACTAACACCATCTCTACTTCTAATACTACTGATAATAATAATAATAATAATAATAATAATAATAATAATAATAATAATAATGAAAAACATTAAAGTATCTTCTTTATAAATAATTATCAATGTCCATTCATAAATATCTGATTTGGCCACATCTTTAAAAGTGGTGCCTGATAACATAAAAACCCACAAAAATAAACTTTCATATATTGCAGATTTAGTTTTTTACCCCAGGTAGGGTGGGAGGTCCCATTGACCTTTATTATGGACAAAGAGGCAAAAAAAAAAAAGTTCCAACTGACACGTTCCAGAACAACAGTTTTAAAATTATTATTTATTTATTATAGACTCGGTCCAGACTTATTTAGACTTTCCAGTTAGCCAGCCCGCCGCTAAAGTTAGCTAACTCCCGCTAAACTTAGTTTTTCCCTGGTAGCCTTAGCTAACTCACTACCATAGTTAGTGTGTTGACTAACTCGCCACTAAAGTTTTATTTTAAAGTTTTATTAAAATAGTTTTATAAGTATTTAGCTAGCACTCTGCTAATCTTAGTTCTCTTCCCACTAGCTTAGCTAACTCACCGGTAAGGTCAGTATGTTAGCTAGCTCACCGCTAACGTTAGCTAGCTCTCCGCTAACCTTAACTCTCCTCTGTAACGTAGCTAGCTCGCCGCTAAAGTTAGTATGCTAACTAGCTTGCCTCTAATATTAGCTAGCTCTCCGTTAACGTTAGTTCTCTCCCCTGATTAGATGTTCACGGTGGGCCACTATGTATTCCAACTGGCATTAAGCTCACCATCTGAAAATGTAATACCTACAGAAAATTTAAGACCTTAATTACCAGGAACCTTTAATAAGCAAAACTTTGGTTTGTTGTCTGAGGGCAACACTGTGCCATAGAGAATGAAAACAAGCTGCTGAACTGCATTTTTACACACATTTCCAGTTATAATTTGAAGCACAGACGTCACAAAACCATCTCCTACTACGCACACTGTAATTCTTTCCATGACTGCAATTAACACATAATCAACGCACTGAAGATCCAGAAGGTGTTTCTGATATAAATAGATATGACATCACATTACTCACTCCCCAGAAAACAGGAAGTCACTCAGCCAAACCTAATTGGTTAGATAGAAATAAAACACACACAGCTTGTCAGCAACATTTGAATTTTTTTATGGTAAATGTGTAGCATCACTATCATGCTCCTATAAATATCCATGAACTTTGTTCACTTGTGACCGTGTGATTGAGATGCAGAATAAAGGTAAAAAAAAAGAGGGTGAATAATATTGCACGCCCCACTTTTCAGTTTTTCATTTCTAAAGGGTTTAAAAAATTAGCCTATATATATATATATATTTAGCCTACAGTAGTGCAGAGCTTTCTGTTGGTCTTTATAGAGGAAAAATACAGTACATTGTACATTGTAAAATAATACTTAAACAAACCAAAACACCCAAAAATGTGCTGTTAACGTGCGGTTTCTGAGGCTGGCTACAGTAAGTCTGATGAACAGAAGAAACTCTTGCTATTTCTTTCGTGGGGTGGTCCTGATGAGAGCCAGTTTCATCATTATGTTTTTGGTGGTCTTTTTCGCGACTGCACTTGAGAATACTTTTAGTTTCAGTTTCACTTCTTAAAAAAATTCTGATTGACTGGCTTTCATTTCTTAAAGTATTTTTTTTTTACTTAGTTAAGTAGTTATTTCCATAGTATGGATTAGAACATTATTTAAAAGGCCTATTCACTGTATACCTCTGTATAACTCTCTATTTGCCATAATGGATCGCGCCAGAAGACGCGGGGGGGCGTGAACTGTATGAGGTATGCTTGGGCACAGTTCTGTACTGCTTGAGTGGGTCTCAAGCGTAAACCCCCCCCGCAGCAAGCTGAAAATGGAGATAAGGGAGGTGAAGGGGTGGTGGTGGGCGCGAGGTTGAACGTCACAAAGGTGAGGGGGAAACAGGGAGGTATATATATATATGGCCAAGGGGAGGAGCTTGTAATTGAGGCGCGCTCCATATGCCAAAACTCTGTTAATACTTAACAACACTTTGCCATAATGGATCGCGCCAGAAGACGCGGGGGGGCGTGAACTGTATGAGGTATGCTTGGGCACAGTTCTGTACTGCTTGAGTGGGTCTCAAGCGTAAACCCCAAAACAATGGATGAAAGTATGGCAACTAATGGGATTAAGGAAATACAGAAGCTAGAAGTTCGTGGGCAGTGAACAGGTCTCGGGCGTGAGTGCGGATGTAGCTGTGATAGACATGGGAGGACCAGCGGCCGAGGATCTGAACGGTGTGGTCAGGTATGCCTTGGTGAGAAGCTGTAGTGGCTGCTCCGATTCTGAAAGAATGGGCGGAGAAATGTGCGGGGTTAAATCCACTGAGTGAGAGTACGTTCTTGAGGTGAAAATGAAACCAATGACTGGTAGCAGGGGAACCGGATTCACTGATAAACAGGGGGTCGTGAGGACGAGCACCTTGGGAGAGACGGAGCTGGAGGTAGAGCTGGAGAGGTTCGTAAGGACTGAGAGATGAATGAAGTCTGAAAATGTAGACTGGAGTATATATGCCAAATTGGTTAGTTTTGCTTCTCTTGATGTTGAAAATGAGGGTGCCGGTGTCCAGGATGGTGATATCGGACAGACAGGGGTGGAGAGAGGGATGATGAGTGGTGGAAGGAGTGGTAAATTCTGAAACTCGGAGAAAACCAAAGAAAGCTAGCAAAAACATAGCTTCTAAGGTTTGAGAAATGTTGGGAGAATATTGTCCGGAACGTAGAGTGGAAAGGCAGCAGGAGAGAATGTGAGAGGTTAGGGGAAGACGTTTGTGAGTGAGAGGAGGTTCGCTCCTTTTAATGCCTTTTAAAAGCAGTGTGATCTGAGGATGACTAACGAAAGGATGAGGTGAGCCATGGAGGAGTTTATGAAAGAAGTTGATAGCTGATAGGTAAACTTTGAGGGAGGATGATCGAATGTAGAGGCGGGAGCTGGTAAAGGTGAGGAAGTTGGCCGTGCTAAATAGATCAAAGGAGGGAAAGGGGATTGAAAGAAAAACGTGGAACCGACGAAAACATTGCCATCCTGTCCAGTAAGTAGAAAGAGTGTTGGGGGAAACGGCGTTAAGAATGAGGTCCTGGGATTGGAGAGTCAAATTGTAGAAGGCATGTGCAGCGGGAAGATGGTGTCCAAATAAGGTGGAACTGGGGTTGGATGTGGGTCTGAGAGTGGAGCCAAGGTCCTGAATTTCTGAAATTGGAAACGAGACAGAGAATCAGCAATGGAGTTAGATGAACCAGGAATGTGAACAGCTTTGAGAATGAACTGATGCATGATGGAGTGCCACGTGAGCCTCTGGAGCAATGGCATTAAGGACGGGGAATTTGACCGACCCTTGTTGATTGCGTTTACTACGGTTAGATTATCAGAGTGTGTGAAAATGACGCGTCGCGTCCATTCGTGTCCCCATAGCAGGGCAGCGACGATGATGGGGTAAAGTTCACGAAGCGCGGATGAATCACGAAGATCCGAGGGGAGCTGAAAAAATTCGGCAGGCCATTGGGAGGCGAACCATCTGCCGTCGTAGAAACCGCCGAAGCCTGTAGAAGGTGCGGCGTCCGTGAAGAGATGAATATCAACAGGATTAGATACTGCGTCGTTAAAGAAAAATGAAATGCCATTCCAATGAGAGAGGAGTAGGAGCCAGAAACGTATCTCTGCTAGACAAGCCTCATCCAGGGTGACGAACTGAAAGTAGGATGTAGCTGAAGAAGCGAGGAGGAGGAGATGGGAAATAAAAGCGCGACCTTGTGGGATGATGCGCATGGCGAAATTCAGATGCCCGAGAAGCGACAGGAGCTGCTGCTTGGTGCAACGAGGCTGTTGCAGAAATTCTGAGAGAACTTGGGAGATGCGAGTTTGCTTATCGCGGGGAAGAGAAGCCTGAAAGTTGACGGAGTCCAGCAAAATCCCCAAAAATTCGAGCGATGTAGACGGACCAACGGTCTTTTCGGCGGACAGCGGAACGCCCAGGCGGTGAAAAACTGATGCTAGGGAGGTGATGCAACGAGCGGGTGGAGAAGACGGGGCGTCGAGGACTAGAAAGTCGTCCAGCAGGTGCACGACATAGGGAATGCGACACACGTTGAGCAGGATCCAGGACAGTGCCTCGGCGAAACAGTCAAATATCTTGGGGCTGCTCTTACAGCCGAAAACGAGCCGGGTGGCGAAGTAGTAACGCCCCTTCCAGCGCACGCAAAATAGGTGCCAAAAGTCAGGATGGATGGGTAAGACCTTAAAAGCTGAGACGATATCTGCTTTGGCCATCCAAGTGCTGCGTCCGACGAGTTTGATGAGGGAAATCGCATCATCGACGCGGGCATAGCACAAAGAAAACTCGTCGCTGGGCACCAGGCTATTGACGGAAGGAACAGAAGAGCCATGGGGAGCGGACAAGTCAATGATGAGGCGTTTCTTCCCCGAGTATTTGCGCGTGGCAATGCCGATGGGATTAATCCGAAAAGTAGAAAAAGGGGGAGAGGAAAAGGGGCCGACCATGAAACCATCAGAAACCTCCTTGGCGAGGAGAGAGGAGACAACGTCGGGTTCAGATTGTGCTGACAGGAGGTTGGGAGCCGAGAAAGAAAAGTCCGGCAAAGAAACGAGCCCAGGAGAAAAACCGAAAGTGAAACCATCGAGGAGGTAGCATACCGATACAGGGTCAGGGTGAGAAGACAGACGAGCAGCGAGTTCGGGTACGTTTACTGGGGTTGACAGATAGCGAAGCAGTCAGCTCCGCCCGAACTTGGGGGGATGGTGGGGGCAGGAAGGGCGGGCGTGAGCCTGAGCGCAATAAGAGCAGATGTGCAGGAAACGACACGAAGATGCGCGGCACCCGTTCGCGTTAAAATTATTGCACACGGCCTGATTCCCAAGAAAATGAAGGCGCCTTCCGCGCGAATCGCGAGAACTGCAGGTAGTGAGACGCGGTGCAGCTGAAGGTGCGCCGGCAAAAGGGAGTGAAAGGAGAGAGGGGGGGCAGGAGAAGGAGCGGTGACAGGAGCAGAGATCACCAGTGAGCAGGCTGAGACGGGGTGTGACGGCTGACCGCACAGTTCGCAGGAGAGGGAAGGACGGCCGGCGAAAATACGGCAATAAAGCTCGAGATTCAGGGAGCCCCAATAGGTAGCTGCCTGTGCGGAGAAAAGGCGATGGTATTCATAAAATCCCGAGCCACCGTATCGCACGGCCATGTCAAGGATGATGGACAGGTAATCATCGAGTTCCTGCCGGCGGGCAGGGAAAACAGCGCAGATAACGTCGCGGAAGGTGGAAAACGCGAGAGCGAACTCGGGCACGGTAAGGATCTTGGAGGCGCGGGATTCAGAAGATCCGAGCGTGAGCGATACGCCCCCGACATCGAGAAGGCGGGGCGCCGCAGCGGCAGCTGATGGACGGAGGAGAGAGGAAAGGTCCACATCCGCACCTTGCAGGATTCGCTGGCGTAGAGATGGCTGAACCAGAGGAGGGCAGAAGGAGTGAGCACCGGCTGGAGGCGGGGCGGGACCTGCGGTGGAGAGGGAGAAGGAGCCGTCGTGGACCTGAGGAGTGGGGAGGAGGGGCTGGGCAGCTTGAACACTCGGAGCACCTGAGGAGAGAGTGAAAGGAAGAGAAAGTGATGTTAGCTGCTGAACGGCCTGGGGGGGATCAGAGGAAACGGGAACAGGGGGAACAGGGGGGGCTTGGGGAACTCGGGGTGCATGGGGAACTCGGGGGGCTTGGGGAACTCGGGGGGTTTGGGGAACTCGGGGAACTCGGGGAACAGGAGCATGGGGAACAGGTGGGTCGGAGGGAACAATAACGGGGGAAACAAGGGGTGCTTGGGGAACTCGAGGAACTCGGTGGACGGGGGGGTTGTGGGCGGGAACGGGAACCAAGGGGGCGGAAACAGAAACGGGGGGGAAAAAAGAAGAAACGAGGCCACTGGCGGGAAGAGCGGAAAACTCAGGAGGGGGCAAAGAGGAGAGAGAAGGAAGAGGAGCAACGAAGGGAGGAGAAAGGCGGGAAAAGACAGAAGAAAGAGTGGTAATGGGCCGGGTGGAAAGGAAGGGGCCCGCCTCACCGGCGGGGGGGGTGGAGCGGCTGAAGGGAGTGTGGGCGGGGCGGCCGCGCCGCCTGGGTGAAGTAGAGGTGACGTCATCGCGGCTTCGCGGAAGCCGCGCGGGGGATCTTCGGATGGCGGCGTCTGAGGAGAGTAAGAGAGAAAAGAGAGTCCTCTTAGGAGCGGAACGGGCGAAATGGATCCTGCGGTCCCTGAGGACCTTCTGCAAACCAGCGACGGTCCACTCGGACATGGAGCGGGCTGGAGCCGGAGATGGGGAAGGCAGCGCACGGGAGGTGGAGGCCATGGGGGAGCTGCTGCGGCGAGAAACACGCTGGGAGCGCCGTGCGGGAGGAGGGGAGGCCTGAGATGAACGGCGGGAACGTCCAGAGCCGGGGTGGGCCACGCCGGAGCGGCCGCGCCGGGCCGGGGAGATATCACGCTGGGCTGGGGGGCGGCCACGCCGAGCCTGGGAACGGTGGTATCGGGACGGGGAGAGATCACGCTGGGCTGGGGAACGGCCTCGCCGAACCTGGGAGCCGGTAACCGCCGAAATAGCAGGGGCATCAGGCACGGAGACGACGGATCGCAGCCTTGAAGTGGGGCGGGATGAAGCAACGGACGAGGAGCCGGAAAACAACTCCGAGTCCGAGGCAACTAGATCCAGATCCATGGTGAGTGACGTGAACTTCGAACAGGTAACTTGGCAGTCACGCGAGGTTGAACGTCACAAAGGTGAGGGGGAAACAGGGAGGTATATATATATATGGCCAAGGGGAGGAGCTTGTAATTGAGGCGCGCTCCATATGCCAAAACTCTGTTAATACTTAACAACACTAAGCTCTTCACAACACTTTATATTTTAAGTGTTTATTTTTTCATATTTTATTTTATATGCCAGACAAAATCAGCCTTTGTTTAATCATGATGTGCCACGTTAAATGGTAAAAGAAAAAGTAATATCTCTACTAATTAATAACTGACACTAGTTAATACATTATTAAACATGACTAAATATAAGAATGTTGTAAACTAGATTGCAGTTCCTGCAGAAACTGCGAGTGTGATTGCAGTGCTGATTCATGGCTGGGTGTTATGGTGTTGCTATGGTTTCCATGGTGGTTGCCAAGCGGTTCTTAAGGTGTTGCTATGGTATCCATTTTATTTTCACATAATTTGGGGAATCTGTGTTTGTACAGTGATGTAGCATTAATTAATTAATTATTAATCATAGAAACATTATGGCTATGATCTATACTAGTACAGGTAGAAGTTTTAATAAAGAGATTACTTACCACTTTCTCCATCAGCTTGGCCAAGAACATCACGCATTTTAATAATCACTGTTGTAAAAAAATGATATCCAGTTATGCAGATGTTATATACAGCTCATTAACACAAACACAATTATTTCACAGTATTATATTAAACTCTTGGCCTTAATAGAAATTAAAATGCATAGTAGCTTAACATGTATGTCATGGCAAGTTGTTTTATCAAATAGAGTCCTGCAGAATGTTAAACCTGCAATAATTTTTTGATTTATCAGAAATGCTATAAGTCTATAATGCTATAATCAGCACCAAACTACATTACACTACGAGTAGTGTTTAGATTTTTTTCTCAAATAGTTAGCTATTAGAATGTTTTAATCATGATTAGGGAAAAAAACATATACTATACTGATGCAAATACCTGCCTGTACTGGTTTACACCCCTAGAACCTGGTGGAAAAGAGTGAAGTTATTCAGCTCATAGTATTAATGTGTTATTGTGATGACACAAACGGGGCCTGCTTTTGTTTAAAGCCCACTCACCACGTCAAGGTACAGGCCAAGAGTGGGATGTTAGTATGACACGACAAGGACAAGGTTAGTGTAAACTGACAAACAATACAAACTTTTAGACACGCAGACAACATAGAATTATTGCATAGAACTATTTACATAACTGAATATTTTTATTTTTTGCCTTCAATTTTTTTGTATGAAATTCTGGAAGAAATACAAAACTATTTACAAAACTAAACTTTATTTTTGCACATGTGAAGGATTTCACAAGTGATTTTTGGTATGGAACATTTGAAAAAAATGCATAGTAGTATTTACAGAACAATTTTTTGCCTTGCAAAATGAAAGATTTTTTGTATGTAATTTTTTGGAAAAAATGCCTAGAACTATTTACAGAACTGATTTTTTGGGCCTTGCAAAATACAAGATTTTTTATGTACATTTTGGGGAAAAATGCATAGAACTATTTACAGAACTTTTTTTTTTGGATTTCAACCAGACAACATAATACAGAGCCCAATACATGACATCAATACATTATACTCATTGCCACCAAAACCATATGGATTTTAACCACACAACAGATCCATTTTGGCCTCCCTGGCAACTAAGGCTGTACGGAGCCCCACTGACACCAATAATATGTAGTCAGTGTCGCCAGTTCCAAATGGATTTAACCACACAACAGATCCATTCTGGCCTCCCTGGCGACTAAGGCTGTACGGAGCCCCACTGACACCAATAATATGTAGTCAGTGTCGCCAGTTCCAAATGGATTTAACCACACAACAGATCCATTCTGGCCTCCCTGGCAAACTCAGGCTGCACCGAGCCCACTGGCACCGTTTATGCATGCTCAGTGTCGCCAGTTCCAAATGGATTTTCATTTGATTCCAGTGAGACTTGTTTGTTGTGAGAGCATTTATAAGTTATACAAATCCTGTGCATGTTCTATTGTGTTGCTGTGGCTGATTACGATTCAATCAGTACGTTCTTCTGTGTAGCTGTGGCCGCTTATGGTTTGCTCCTTTTATTGGTCTTCTGCAATTCCAACATATTGTTCCTCTGATGAAATCACTCCTTGATCACTGCATAGACGGGGTTGTGGTAACTATAATATGAATGCAAAACTCCTGATGATAAGCACTTTTGTGGTTGAGAGGTAAAGATGAGATCCAACAAAGTGTTTTTCTCAGTTGTTGCTCCCTGTATGAGCTGTGTGTATCCTCTTCTTGTGAATAAGTCATAGATGAACTTTGAAGTTGTTGATCTGAGATCTTCATTGAAATCCCCACAGATGATAACATGGTCCTGATCCATTATATCTATGGCATCCAAAAGACTCTTTAGATTTGAAAGAAAATCTGCTGTCTTGTAGTTTGGTGGTTTGTAAATAGCAGCTACAACAGCTTGTACAGGGTCTCTGATTTTGAGGGCCAGAAATTCAATGTCAGTGACGCCCATTACATACTGCAATACCTGGGCATTTATATGATTCTTCACATATATTGCAACACCACCACCTTTTTGGTTTGCCAACTGTGGAAAACTGCTATAGGAGACTTGTCTGTTCCGCTTGTACATGTTGTAGCCTTCTAGTTGGAGCTCCTCTGGGACGGCCAATCCAAACATGTGGGTTTCAGTGAAGCACAAAATATCTCCTAAGCAGATCTCATGGTGTTTTCGCATGTCATCAAAATGACAATGTAAACCTTCCACATTGTGGTGAATCACAGTTAAACAGTCACTGGCATTTGTTTTAGCATGCATCAGGAGTGGCATGACCGTTTCAACGTTTGCTTTAGGCATGCTTTCCAGTGAATTCAAAACTTCTTCGTTGCAAAAAATCTTCTTTTCTTCAAAATCGATGATGTGTAGGCCTTGCAAAGAGGTGGTCCTGCTGAGGGCTACATAAGCCATTCCTGGTTCAAAAATTCGCTTCAGAGATACTACAGCTGATGATGACGTCATGCCTTGTACTTTGTGAGACGTGCAGGCATATGCTAGTTTTAAAGGAAACTGACAACGTACCAGTCCCTTTCTCTTGCACCGCTCCTCTACTCTCTCAATGAAAACAACATTGTCAGGACTCCCAGGGATTCGACTGCGTCTCTTGGCACCAGCAGTAGGGTTATCCAACTCCAATCCTATTAAATCCACATATTCATTGCCTTTTGTGTCAGTCTTCTTGACGATCTGTGAGATCTTTGCAAAAGTTCCATTAACCAAACCGTCTCCTGTATCTATATTACGTGTAATGACAACACGTACACCCTCTGACAACAACAATGAGTCTGGAAGATCTCCTTTGCGGCCTTGAAACGGAGCTGCTTGCCGTACCATTCTTCCTGTTCGGTCATCTTTCATATGGTCCTCTGCATCAACACGGGTTATGTCGGAACTAAGTGCAGAAAGGGTGTCATTGTTGTGTTTATCCACCTCCTTGTTTGTGGCAAAAATGTGTAACACATCCAGTGGGCAGTCATCCTTCCTGGGAAAGGTGCGCGTAGCCAGCAGAGCTCTGTCACAGTTCAGTAATGGCTCGGTCTTCTTCTTAACACGAAGCCTGTTCAGCATTTCCGCAAATGGGGCATCCTGCTTTTGTCTCATGATTTCTTCCAGTGTGACGATATGGAAATTGTCTTTCCAAATGTCCATTGTGTTGTCTTCATAGACACACAGGGCCTTAGCCTTTCCAACTGGTGGTAGTTGAAAGAAGTCACCTACAGCAAGCACCGACACTCCTCCAAAGGGTTTCTTGCTGCCTTTAATCTGTTGTAGCCTTTGGTCCACATATGCAAAGAGCTCTTTGGAAACCATGGAAACTTCATCAATAACAATGATTTGAACATTTGAAAGTATGATCCTCATCTCATCCAAAGAATTTCCAAGTCCTTGGTACGGTGGCTTCAGGTTCTTTGGAAGTTTTAGTACTGAATGCAATGTGTTTCCCGAAATGTTGAATGACGCCGTTCCCGTGAAAGAGGTAAGTAGGACAGTTGGCCTTGATAGGTCATGCAGCTCATCCATACTGGGCAATCTTCTCAGAATTTTGGTCACTTCATTGTAGACACACTTGATCAAATGAGATTTGCCAGTTCCGGCTCCACCAGTGACAAAGTAAAAGAACTGGTCTGGCCTTTCGCCATTCACAAGCCTTAAGCTCCAGTCTCTTAGTTTATAAAACACAGCTGCTTGTGTTTCATTTAGGTTTTGGTACATCTGCCGTAAAACCTTACTACTCAGTGCTGGGCACTCGGCAAGCTGCACTGCAGTTGTTCTTTCAGAATTTTTTCTGTATTCTGGCACATCATCTTGCTCTTTATCCTCAGCTGGATCCATTGGTTGATGTTCTGAAATGGTCTCAATTCGAATGAGCTCTGTATTTGGAGCAAAATTGGCCCATGCATCCTCAGTGGGTCCAATTTTTTCAAAGTCCTCGATTGCACGCTCGATAGCATCACTGTCCTTTTCATATCGCTTTCTATTGTCATTCACAATTTCAAACACAGGCCTTATTGACTCAGAGCCAGAAAGTTTGATACATGCACTCTCATAGAAGAACTGGTAAGAATTAAACGGTGGTATCTTCAGCTGATGTTCATCTCTGTAGGGGA
Organism: Astyanax mexicanus; assembly: GCF_023375975.1. Classification (NCBI taxonomy): domain Eukaryota; kingdom Metazoa; phylum Chordata; class Actinopteri; order Characiformes; family Acestrorhamphidae; genus Astyanax; species Astyanax mexicanus. Next base: position 29,803,365 of record NC_064411.1, read on the forward strand.
GGTAAACCTTAAGAAGACTTCCATAAAACTTTTCAGGGTCCTTTTTTGGGGAAAAACGTGCATATCTAATGACTGCAGGTTTGCCTTTGGTCCTCTTCTGTATAAATCCCATATTATCTTGAAGTGGAATGACATTTGGACCACCACTTTGTCTGCCATAGACAAGTCTGTAGTTGGATGCGAAATCAGCCATGCACATTGTTTCGAATTCAGGAGTTTCCGGTCTGGCTTTATACTTTTCTGGCAATCCAGCCATCCACACTTGATCTGAATCTGGATCCTTTGTCTCCAGTTTTCTCAGCGGTAGGCTCATCTTCACTGCATTGTCGTCTGTAGGAATAAAGATTACGCTGCGTGAGCAAAACTTCAGTTTTAAGCTGCACACACGGGTGACAGCCTCTTGCACACTGACCTCCCGGTTTTTGGAGTAAGCTTGCATGATTTCTTTCATCTGCTCAAGCTCTGATGAATTGTCTTTGCTTGATTCCTTAACAATTCGTTTGAGATAGTCACTCATCTCATGTTCGGCCTTGGTTATGTATGACAACATGTAGATGATGCAGCTGTAGGGATTCAGAATGTACTGAATGTCCATATTTGCATTCCATGCTCTCAACAAGTGTGGATTGTAGCCATTAACCCAACAGTCCTTGGGGTCACGTTTCATCATCACAGCACTGGAATCCGTTGTCATCTCAAGATAACGAGAGAAGTCGTTATAAGTCATATTGCATTTAGCAAGAATGTCATCTGTGCTTTGAAATGAAGCTGCTGAGTCATGTAGTAAATCCCAAACAGGCTTCAGCTTTGTTCTTGCTTGTTGATTTGGGTTTGGTCCATCTGGATCTGATGGTCTTGGTCTGCTAATGAAAGTTGACTTCACGGGTGGCTTTGGAAACCCGAAACGGCAATGTTTTTTTCCTTTTTTACATGACTTTGTGTGACTTTTGCTGTGAGACTGGACTTCCTTCACAATATTGTGCAGATCCGGGTCTGACTTTTCATCAGGCAGTTGGCATGAAATGTATTTATCAATGAATGCAGAAACCTTTTCATCTGGATCATCCTCAAACTTTGGGGCATCCTTAATCCAGAACAGGCAGTGAATGTGGGCTGACCCTCTGGCCTGGAACTCCACTCTGTAAAACATGTCCACTACTTCACCGATGGGTTGTGCAGGTGACAAGATCAAATCTCTCATTAGAGCCTCCACTCTCTTTTCAAAGAGTCTTATGACTGTCACAGGGTTGCTTCGAAGGATGTCGCATTTAGTGGACCAGTCCAATTCTGAGAAGTTCACAGTTTCTCCCTGTTGCTTCTTGATGGCTCCAATGATCTCTGGCCACCTCATTTCAGCAGCACTGAAAGTGCAAAAAAACGTAGGCAATCCTAATTGTCGTAAGCATGCAAAGAGGTCCCTCATAGTCTTTTCCCAAAAAGCTGGTGTTCCTCTTAAGGGCTGCATGAATCTTGTTGCTTCCCCATGTTGAACAAGTTTCTGCACCTCACGCTGGTCTTGCAACACTCGTGATGTAATTCTTCGTCCATCCTTTGTGAACGCTTTCCCTTTGCGCAGCTGAATGGACATGCTTGACATAGCAGCGTGCATTTCTGCCACAAACTGAGCAAAGAAAATGTAATTGGTGTCCATGGCAAAACGGTTGTCAGCGCTGAACAGCCTTGCATTAAAATATCTGCTTGGAGAAATCTTCTTGGGTCGATCTGATTCATCCAATGTGTTCCTACCTGTGTTGAATTGCACAGGAAATGCCATGGATTCCAACTTTGGAGTTTTGAAAAAGCTGACTGGTTGATTTCCTTCTGCCGGTGCAATTGAGTAAACATTGTCTCCAAATGACAGTATTTCTTGACCAACATCAGCTGGCTGAAGGCATGAATCAAAAGCAATCCCATAGTTTCCTGCAACACTGTTGTCCTGTTCGTCACATGCATTTTCATCGTCAGAACCACCATGTGCACCATCATCTTGGTTGGTGCAGACATTGTTAGCAACATTGTCCTCCAGTTTGTCAGATGTATTTTCAGAATCAGAACCTCCCTCTGCATTTTCTTCATTGTTGCTGCAGCCATCATTAGCAACACTTTCAGCACTGTGCTCCCCCATTGCACATTCTGTTGTTTCCAGGTACTCATCTTCTTCTTCCTCGCGTACAGCCACTTCTCTATACTCAGAATGAATTTCCTTTAATTTCATTAAGGCAGTTCTGACCTTTTTCATGTCCAAATTCTGAAACTGAAAATGTCCTTTGTACTGTAGGCGTCTCTTCAACTTCACCCTCAGTAATTGTGATTCAGATGGGGGTCTGGGTAAACACTGGACAGTTGACTCTACCTCAGAAGGTACGCATACCACTGCTCCATGGATAGCACGCTGTTGTCCCTTTGGAAGAGCAATGATTTTTGCAAAAGGTATGAACTTTGCAATGATGTGTCTCTCAAGAACATTTAGCCCTTGCAATTCATTTGGAATAGGGTCAAGCTCAAGGTTATTTGATACAGCAATAGATGGCAGATGACCAGTCTTTAGGTTTTCATGGCAGCTATGGCAAATCCACTCTTCCTTCCTTTCAGGCATTACACACTCGCCTTGATCTCTGCAGCTGTCTTCACATACATGGACATATGTTCCTGTTAAGCACATGGCTGTAAGCTCAGGGTCTTTAGAGTAGTTTGAAGACGCACACAGCCTCACTTGGTTGGCAAATAAGCATCTGTGGCAGACAGTACAAATATATATTGGTCCTTGCTGCACATTTAGTGCAAACAGTGATTGTGCCTGTTGTATCAGTTGGTTTGACTGGGTATCACTGGTACGTTGGACTGTAGTTGGCTCAGAAAGTTCTCTGTTGACTTGTCCTGTAGTGAAGCCAACAATGCTCCTGTATTTCTCCTTTATGCGGTTGCTACATCGTATGCTGTGCAGTGCTTTGAGGTCCTTGGTTTGTCTCAATTTAAAATGGCGGCTTTGTGACATACGGCGCCTTTCTTGGAACCTTGCATCTTGTTCATAATGCTTTTTAAAATGTGCCTTCATATAAGCCTTTTGTTTCAGCTGAAATGCAGTGTTATTTCTATAACAGCCTCTAATGTGCTCTTTTTTTTTTTGCTGCAATGCAGGGTCATTTCTATAACGACCTCTAGCGTTCTCTTTCTTTTTCATTTGGAATGCAGGATCATTTCTATAACGGCCTCTAGCGTTCTCTTTCTTTTTCATTTGGAATGCAGGATCACTTCTATAACGGCCTCTAACGTTCTCTTTCTTTTTCATTTGGAATGCAGGGTCATTTCTATAACGGCCTCTAACGTTCTCTTTCTTTTTCATTTGGAATGCAGGGTCATTTCTATAGCGGCCTCTAACAATTTCTTTCTGTTTCATTTGGAATGCAGGGTCATTTCTATACTGGCTTCTAATATGCTCTTTTTGTTTCAACTGGAATGCAGGGTCATTTTTGTAACGGCCTTTAATGTGCTCTTTTTGTTTTTGCTGGAATGCAGGGTCTTTTCTGTAACGGTCTTTAATGTGCTCTTTTTGTTTTTGCTGGAATGCAGGGTCTTTTCTGTAACGGTCTTTAATGTGCTCTTTTTGTTTTTGCTGGAATGCAGGGTCTTTTCTGTAACGGTCTTTAATGTGCTCTTTTTGTTTTTGCTGAAATGCAGGGTCTTTTCTGTAACGGTCTTTAATGTGCTCTTTTTGTCTTTGCTTAAAAGAAGGATCATTAATATACCGACCCCTGATGTACTGTTTTTGCCTTAACTGGAAGGCACAGTCTTCACTATATCGGGCTCTGATGCTGGCCGTCTTCTCTGAAGAAAGAAGCCTGTATCTATGTTTATCAGCATCTTTCCTCCTCTGTGACATTCTCAGTTTTTTTTGTTCTTTTTCATTTAGCAACTCTTGGTTCCTTTTTGACATCTCCAGTCTTGTCAGTCTCTTTGCAACTTTTTCTCTCCGAAGTTTATCTAGTCTAATAGACACCTTAGGCAGCATGGAGGATTCCTGTACCACACCTGGTTCACTCTCTGTTGACATTATTCCCATTTTGAGGTCTTCAGATATTTCTCTCTCAAAGCAGACAGGAAGCAGGTTATACTCGTTGTGTGCTTTTAACTTCAGAGAGTAGAAGAAGAGCTGTATCAGTCGGTTTGCCAGATCAGAAACGAAGTGAAAAGTAACCATCACTGCTTTCCCATTTTTGTCACAGCATGATCCATTTGCATTTCGAGAATGTGGATCAAAAAACCCATACCGCCCACTTCGATCTTTGAAAACACTTACACACAAACCACCAATGATCAGCAAGGCCTGTGAAAATTCAGTTCCAAGACCTTCAAGACGAAGTGACAGATTCAAAAAGTTTTGCCAGTCTTCAGGTGCATCTTGCAGTAACAATCCACCGACTGGGTTGGATTTCTTCACAACATAACGCCCTGAGTCCGTTTCAATTGTGTTTGGGAGATCATCAAAATTCAAATACCTAGAAATAAACCTGTTTTCATCCTCTAATCTGTGTCTTATCTGACCGTACAACTTGTCTCCTCTGTTTAAGATGCAATTCAAGCAGTCTCTGTTTATGTGTTGTTTCTCATTCAGGTGAGCTAGAAACATCAATGAATTAGCCACACATTGGGTTCCTCTGGTGTACTCTGAAAACCTGTAATCCGATTGACTGTATGAGGCTCTCACCGAAATCTCGTCTGTTTCTTTATAGGATGTACTGTTACTACTGACAGGTCCCTCACTGCTTTTGAACATGATGTCATTCTTGTCTGAAGCTTTATTATCCCTATTTTGACTTCCTTTGTTCTGCTCTGAAATCCTGTGATCAGACTGGCTGGAGGAGGCTTTAGGTGAAATAGGTATTGCAGTTTCACAGTTGTTGCTCACAGCTTTCTCAACAGTATCAACTAAATGTTCAGTACGTAATTTCCACTGTTCTTTTTTTGCACAGGATCTTTTGTTCTTTCGCGGCATTTTGGGAGTGAATTTCTTGGAAAACGATATATAATAACAGCTAAATCAATGTACCTTAATCAAAAACGCAAACAATAACCTGTAAACAAAACACCTCAATATGAATATAACTTACCAGTATTCCTGTTTGTGAACAGGAACACAATACAGCAAAATGACTCTGCAATCAGTCGACGCTTACCACTCTCTCTCCCACAACACCAACCTGCCTGCAATCTGCAAATAAGAACACAGCACGAATGAACGACAAATGTATGCCTCTTACAAAGCAATGCAAATATGACATTTATACAACCCTTGGTACTTAGTCGTTAAGTATTTATACTTCATAACAAACAACAAAATAACCTTGCAAAATTATTTTGCCTTATCTGCACTTCTCTAAAGCAAATACAAGCACATTTCTTTAATACAAATTAGTTTACAGTTTAAAGGGGTATTTAGAGGCCATGACATGTTGAGCAATACTGCTAGATTTGGTCATCATTTCACTTTGTTAATAACATAACATTAATCTAACCCTGATACCTACAACAGACAGACATTTTAAGTGTGTGTGTTTATTTGAAAGAGTGTGTGTGTGTGTGTGTTTGAGCGTGTGTGTGTGTTAGAGAATGGGACATAGTGTGTTTGAGAGTGAGACAGAGCATGTGTGTGTTTAAGTCTGTGTGTGTGTGTGTTTGAGAGAGATAAAGTGTGTGTGTGTTTGAGAGAGTGTGTGCGAGTGTTTGAGAGAGTGTGTGTGTTTGAGAGATAGAGTGTGTGCGTGTGTTTGAGAGTGTGTGTGTGTGTGTGTGCGTGTGTTTGACAGAGAGAGTGTGTGCGTGTTTTTGAGAGAGTGTGTGTTTGAGAGATAAAGTGTGTGCGTGTGTTTGAGAGAGTGTGTGTGTTTGAGAGATAGAGTGTGTGTTTGAGAGTGTGTGTGCGTATGTTTGAGAGAGTGTGTGTGTTTGAGAGATAGAGAGTGTGTGTGTGTTTGAGTGTGTGTGTGTGTGTGTTTGAGAGTGTGTGTGCGTCTGTTTGAGAGAGAGAGTGTGTGTGCGTCTGTTTGAGAGAGTGTGTGCGTTTGAGAGTGTGTGTGTGTATTTGAGAGTGTGTGTGCGTGCGTTTGAGAGACAGTGTGTGTTTGTTTGAGAGAGAGTGTGTGTTTGTTTGAGAGTGTGTGTGTGTTTGTTTGAGAGAGATTGTGTGTGTGTGTGTTTGAGAGAGAGAGTGTGTGCGAGTGTTTGAGAGAGTGTGTGTGCGTGTGTTTGAGAGAGAGAGTGTGTGCGAGTGTTTGAAAGAGAGTGTGTGCGTGTGTTTGAGAGTGTGTGTGTGTGTGTGTTTGAGAGAGATTGTGTGTGTGTGTTTGAGAGAGAGTGTGTGTGTGTTTGGGAGAGAGAGTGTGTGTGTGTGTTTGAGAGATAGAGTGTGTGCGTGTGTTTGAGAGTGTGTGTGTGTGTGTTTGAGAGAGTGTGTGTGTGTTTGAGAGATAGAGTGTGTGCGTGTGTTTGAGAGTGTGTGTGTGTGTGTGTTTGAGAGAGTGTGTGTGTGTTTGAGAGTGTGTGTGTGTGTGTGTTTGAGAGTGTGTGTGTGTGTGTGTTTGAGAGTGTGTGTGTGTGTGTTTGAGAGTGTGTGTGTGTGTGTTTGAGAGAGATTGTGTGCGTGTGTTTGAGAGTGTGTGTGTGTGTGTTTGAGAGAGAGTGTGTGTGTTTGAGAGATAGAGTGTGTGCGTGTGTTTGAGAGTGTGTGTGTGTGTGTGTGTTTGAGAGAGTGTGTGTGTGTTTGAGAGTGTGTGTGTGTGTGTGTTTAAAACTGTGTGTGTTTGAGAAAGACATTGTGTGTTTGAGAAAGGGTGTATTTTAGAGAGTGTGAGTGAATGTGTTTGAAAGTGAGACAGACAGCATGTGTGTTTGAAAGTGTGTGTGTGTGTGTGTGTGAGGTTTTGTGTGAGCATGTGTGTTTGAGTGGGCGACAAGAAGTTTAAGTACCAAAACCAGTATTGCTGTTGTGTTAGTGCTAACTATGTAGCTAACTTATCCCTGGTTCAGTCCTCAAAATGGCCCCTATACATATATATATATATATATATATATATATATATATATATATATATATATATATATATATATATATATATATATATATATGTATAGCGTCCATTTTGAGGACTGAACCAGGGATTAGTTAGCTACATAGTTAGCTAGTTATAACTTATAAATTAAAGCTAGGTTAGCTAGTTATTTATAACTTATGAATTAAAGCTAGGTTAGCTAGTCGTAACTTATAAATTAAAGCTAGGCTGGCTAGTTATAACTTATAAATTAAAGCTAGGTTAGCTAGTTATAAATTATAAATTAAAGCTAGCTTAGCTAGTAATAATTTATAAATTAAAGCTAGGTTAGCTAGTTATAATTTATAAATTAAAGCTTGGTTAGCTAGTTTTAACTTATAAATTAAAGCGAGGTTAGCTAGTTATAATTTATAAATTAACGCTTGGTTAGCTAGTTATAACTTATAAATTAAAGCTAGGTTAGCTAGTTATTTATAACTTATAAATTAAAGCTAGGTTAGCTAGTTATAACTTATGAATTAAAGCTTGGTTAGCTAGTTTTAACTTATAAATTAAAGCTAGCTTAGCTAGTTATAATTTATAAATTAACGCTTGGTTAGCTAGTTATAACTTATAAATTAAAGCTAGGTTAGCTAGTTATTTATAACTTATAAATTAAAGCTAGGTTAGCTAGTTATAATTTACAAATTAAAGCTTGGTTAGCTAGTTTTAACTTATAAATTAAAGCTTGGTTAGCTAGTTATAATTTATAAATTAACGCTTGGTTAGCTAGTTATAACTTATAAATTAAAGCTAGGTTAGCTAGTTATTTATAACTTATAAATTAAAGCTAGGTTAGCTAGTTATAACTTATGAATTAAAGCTTGGTTAGCTAGTTTTAACTTATAAATTAAAGCTAGCTTAGCTAGTTATAATTTATAAATTAACGCTTGGTTAGCTAGTTATAACTTATAAATTAAAGCTAGGTTAGCTAGTTATTTATAACTTATAAATTAAAGCTAGGTTAGCTAGTTATAATTTACAAATTAAAGCTTGGTTAGCTAGTTTTAACTTATAAATTAAAGCTTGGTTAGCTAGTTATAATTTATAAATTAAAGCTAGGTTAGCTAGTTATTTATAACTTATAAATTAAAGCGAGGTTAGCTAGTCGTAACTTATAAATTAAAGCTAGGCTGGCTAGTTATAACTTATAAATTAAAGCTAGGTTAGCTAGTTATTTATAACTTATAAATTAAAGCTAGGTTAGCTAGTTATTTATAACTTATAAATTAAAGCTAGGCTGGCTAGTTATAACTTATAAATTAAAGCTAGGTTAGCTAGTTATTTATAACTTATAAATTAAAGCTAGGCTGGCTAGTTATAACTTATAAATTAAAGCGAGGTTAGCTAGTTTATAACTTATAAATTAAAGCTAGGTTAGCTAGTTATAACTTATAAATTAAAGCGAGGTTAGCTAGTTTATAACTTATAAATTAAAGCGAGGTTAGCTAGTTTATAACTTATAAATTAAAGCTAGGTTAGCTAGTTTATAACTTATAAATTAAAGCGAGGTTAGCTAGTTTATAACTTATAAATTAAAGCGAGGTTAGCTAGTTTATAACTTATAAATTAAAGCTAGGCTGGCTAGTTATAACTTATAAATTAAAGCTAGGTTAGCTAGTTATTTATAACTTATAAATTAAAGCTAGGCTGGCTAGTTATAACTTATAAATTAAAGCTAGGTTAGCTAGTTATTTATAACTTATAAATTAAAGCTAGGTTAGCTAGTTATTTATAACTTATAAATTAAAGCTAGGCTGGCTAGTTATAACTTATAAATTAAAGCTAGGTTAGCTAGTTATTTATAACTTATAAATTAAAGCTAGGCTGGCTAGTTATAACTTATAAATTAAAGCGAGGTTAGCTAGTTTATAACTTATAAATTAAAGCTAGGTTAGCTAGTTATAACTTATAAATTAAAGCTAGGTTAGCTAGTTTATAACTTATAAATTAAAGCGAGGTTAGCTAGTTTATAACTTATAAATTAAAGCGAGGTTAGCTAGTTATAACTTATAAATTAAAGCTAGGTTAGCTAGTCATAACTTATAAATTAAAGCTAGGTTAGCTAGTTATAACTTATAAATTAAAGCTAGGTTAGCTAGTTATAAATTATAAATTAAAGCTTGGTTAGCTAGTTTTAACTTATAAATTAAAGCTAGGTTAGCTAGTTATAATTTATAAATTAAAGCGAGGTTAGCTAGTTTATAACTTATAAATTAAAGCTAGGTTAGCTAGTTTATAACTTATAAATTAAAGCGAGGTTAGCTAGTTTATAACTTATAAATTAAAGCGAGGTTAGCTAGTTTATAACTTATAAATTAAAGCTAGGCTGGCTAGTTATAACTTATAAATTAAAGCGAGGTTAGCTAGTTATTTATAACTTATAAATTAAAGCTAGGCTGGCTAGTTATAACTTATAAATTAAAGCGAGGTTAGCTAGTTATTTATAACTTATAAATTAAAGCTAGGCTGGCTAGTTATAACTTATAAATTAAAGCGAGGTTAGCTAGTTTATAACTTATAAATTAAAGCTAGGTTAGCTAGTTATAACTTATAAATTAAAGCTAGGTTAGCTAGTTTATAACTTATAAATTAAAGCGAGGTTAGCTAGTTTATAACTTATAAATTAAAGCGAGGTTAGCTAGTTATAACTTATAAATTAAAGCTAGGTTAGCTAGTCATAACTTATAAATTAAAGCTAGGTTAGCTAGTTATAACTTATAAATTAAAGCTAGGTTAGCTAGTTATAAATTATAAATTAAAGCTTGGTTAGCTAGTTTTAACTTATAAATTAAAGCTAGGTTAGCTAGTTATAATTTATAAATTAAAGCTAGGTTAGCTAGTTAAAACTTAGAAATTAAAGCTAGGTTAGCTAACTAGTTAACTTAAAGAAAGGTTAGCTAGTAATAACTTATAAATTAAAGCTAGGTTAGCTAGTTATAACTTATAAATTAAAGCTAGGTTAGCTAGTTATAACTTATAAATTAAAGCGAGGTTAGCTAGTTTATAACTTATAAATTAAAGCTAGGTTAGCTAGTTATAACTTATAAATTAAAGCGAGGTTAGCTAGTTATAACCTATAAATTAAAGCTAGGTTAGCTAGTCATAACTTATAAATTAAAGCTATGTTAGCTAGTTATAAATGATAAATTAAAGCTAGCTTAGCTAGTAATAATTTATAAATTAAAGCGAGGTTAGCTAGTTTATAACTTGTAAATTAAAGCTAGGTTAGCTAGTTTATAACTTAGAAATTAAAGCTAGGTTAGCTAGTTATAACTTATAATACATCACATTAGGAAAATGCCAAGCTAAAGCCCATTTACTCCTTCAATTTTCTCAAGGTAATGTCCATTTAATTTGATTGTGTGTGCTGAGGCTACCCAGCTACCAAAATTTAAATTAGTAGCTTACATTAGCTACCCAGCTAACACATTAGACCCTGTTCTACTGGTACAAACCTTACATAGCTTTGTACAAAATTCCAGCTTTCATCAAGATTAGTTACAGTTTTAAATCACAAAATAATTATCCAAACATCTATAAGTCTAAAGCAAGATAGTTTAGCTAATTAGAAGTTTACTAGCTAGCAGAGGTAACACATGGCTTGTATAAATTAATGTTAGTTTGACTCACCAGATATTTAAAGTTAAAGACAGAAGTCCAATGTCTGGGTGAAATCAGGCCTCGTCTTGGTTGTAGAAAGTCTGGATTCAGTTGAAGAAACGTGGGGTTTGTCAAAAAGCAAGAAAGCAAGAGATATCTCTGATCCAGTCACCTCAGTGGCATTGATCAAATCTGAGAGAAAATTGTGAATTCCAGACAGATGTACAGGAGAGAGGGGGGCTTTCCCCCCCTTTGTTATGTCTGGGTCTCTCTGTGTTTTTATTTGAAAAATACACTCAGCCAATCACCAGCAAGTGTAGTGTTTTTTTTTTTTTCAAAATCAACTGTCCAAGTTCAAGCACCTGCAGCACCCCAAACTGACTGACCTTCACAATAAATCAGATTATGAATTTTAAGTACTTAGATACAGTAATTTCCTATTACTACTAAAGTCAACTAATAAGAAACCATTTAGCTAGCTAGCCAACAAATATATTAAGAACATATAAAGAGAAATTATTTTTTCACACATTTTTTTTACTGCTTCACAAAACATATTTTCTGTGCTTTAATTTTACTATGAGTATGTCATCATCTACTGTTGTCTACTGTGTATAGTCACATTCTAATTTTTGCATTAAATGTATGCAATTTACAGAAAAACACACGTGCTGGTGACCATGGTGTTTCTATGTGGTTTCTAAGGTGTTGCTAGGTAGATGCAAAGTTTTGCTATGGTGTTTCTATGGTATCCGGGGTGGTTGCTAAGGTGTTGCTAAGGCGTAGCTAGGTGGTTGCTAAGGCTTTGCTAGGTGGTTGCTGAGGTGTTGCTATGGTATCTGGGGTGACTGCTAAGGTGTTGCTAAGGCGTCGCTAGGTGGTTGCTAAGGTATTGCTATGGCATCCGGTGTGGTTGCTAAGGTGTTGCTAAGGCGTTGCTAGGTGGTTGCTAGGGTGTTGCTAGGCGGTTGCTATGGTATCCGTGGGGGTTGCTAAGGTGTTGCTAAGTGGTTGCTAAGGTTATGCTAGGTGGTTGCTAGGTGGTTGCTAAGGTGTTGCTTGGCAGTTGCTAAGGTGTTGCTATGGTATCCGGGGTGGTTGCTAAGGTGTTGCTATGGTATCCGGGGTGGTTGCTAAGGTGTTGCTAGGTGGTTGCTAGGTGGTTGCTAAGGTGTTGCTTGGCAGTTGCTAAGGTGTTGCTATGGTATCCGGGGTGGTTGCTAAGGTGTTGCTAGGTGGTTGCTAGGTGGTTGCTAGGGTGTTGCTAGGCGGTTGCTAAGGTGTTGCTATGGTATCCGGGGTGGTTGCTAAGGTGTTGCTAGGTGGTTGCTAAGGTGTTGCTAGGCGGTTGCTAAGGTGTTGCTATGGTATCCGGGGTGGTTGCTAAGGTGTTGCTAGGTGGTTGCTAGGTGGTTGCTAGGGTGTTGCTAGGCGGTTGCTAAGGTGTTGCTATGGTATCCGAGGTGGTTGCTAAGGTGTTGCTAGGTGGTTGCTAAGGTGTTGCTATGGTATCCGGGGTGGTTGCTAAGGTGTTGCTAGGTGGTTGCTAAGGTGTTGCTAGGCGGTTGCTAAGGTTTTGCTATGGTATCCGGGGTGGTTGCTATGGTGTTGCTAAGTGGTTGGTAGGTCCTTCCTAAGCAGTTGCTAGGTGGTTGCTAAGGTGTTGCTATGGTATCTGTGGTGGTTGCTATGGTGTTTCTAGGTGGTTGCTAGGTGATGTATATGCATAAATTAGATTAAATGGTGTTTGCACGTTGCTACGCAACGTGCAAATACATCAATCAGCTATGTGTTGCTAGGTGGTTGCTAAGGTGTTGCTATGGTATCCGGGGTGGTTGCTATGGTGTTGCTAAGTGGTTGGTAGGTCACTCCTAAGCAGTTGCTAGGTGGTTGCTAAGGTGTTGCTATGGTATCTGTGGTGGTTGCTATGGTGTTTCTAGGTGGTTGCTAGGTGATGTATATGCATAAATTAGATTAAATGGTGTTTGCACGTTGCTACGCAACGTGCAAATACATCAATCAGCTATGTGTTGCTAGGTGGTTGCTAAGGTGTTGCTATGGTATCCGGGGTGGTTGCTATGGTGTTGCTAAGTGGTTGGTAGGTCACTCCTAAGCAGTTGCTAGGTGGTTGCTAAGGTGTTGCTATGGTATCTGTGGTGGTTGCTATGGTGTTTCTAGGTGGTTGCTAGGTGATGTATATGCATAAATTAGATTAAATGGTGTTTGCACGTTGCTACGCAACGTGCAAATACATCAATCAGCTATGCACGCTAGGTTGCTCTGGCCGTTCGGGGGTGTCCAAACTTTTGACCCGTGGCTCCATTACACACAGTACTGGGGGGCCGGGGTGTCCAAACTTTTGACCCGTGGCTCCATTACACACAGTACTGGGGGGCCGGGGTGTCCAAACTTTTGACCTAATGCTGTTTTATCCCATAGCTGCTCCATTACACACAGTACTGGAGTTCTAGCTACCTGTCCTTCGATCTAGCTGCCGTCCTCCGATTGGCCCCATTCATTCCAATGGGGCCACTTCGTACGACATTCGTACGAAATCCGTACGTAGTAACTTTTCGTAACGCATATTTTCGGAAAGAGCTCAATAAGTTCTACAGGTCCTCAATTGGTTTCATCTTCGTATCTCAAAAATTGCGACATCCACGGGCGTGCAAAGTTCTGCCCATTCATTTTCAATGCGCGAAAAAACGCGTACTTACGAAGTTTTTACGAAGAACGTAAGTCCGATCGGAAAGCTGTATACAAGCCCACCATTCCCGATAAGGACGCACGTTTTCTCTTTTGAACGAAGTCGATATTTCGAAAACTGCGGCACTAGTTAACCGGACAAAAAACAGGTGGAATAATAATAATAACTAGATTGCAGTTCCTACAGAAACTGCGAGTGTGATTGCAGTGCTGGCTGGTATCTGCTATGGTGTTGCTAGGTGGTTGCTAAGATGTTGCTAGGTGGTTGCTAAGGTGTTGCTATGGTATCCGGGGTGGTTGCTAAGGTGTTGCTAGGTGGTTGCTAGGCGGTTGCTAAGGTGTTGCTATGGTATCCGGGGTGGTTGCTAAGGTGTTGCTAGGTGGTTGCTAGGTGGTTGCTAAGGTGTTGCTAGGCAGTTGCTAAGGTGTTGCTAGGCGGTTGCTAAGGTGTTGCTATGGTATTTGGGGTGGTTGCTAAGGTGTTGCTAGGTGGTTGCTAGGTGGTTGCTAAGGTGTTGCTAGGCGGTTGCTAAGGTGTTGCTATGGTATCCGGGGTGGTTGCTAAGGTGTTGCTAGGTGGTTGCTAGGTGGTTGCTAGGGTGTTGCTAGGCGGTTGCTAAGGTGTTGCTATGGTATTTTGGGTGGTTGCTAAGGTGTTGCTAGGTGGTTGCTAGGTGGTTGCTAGGGTGTTGCTAGGCGGTTGCTAAGGTGTTGCTATGGTATCCGGGGTGGTTGCTAAGGTGTTGCTAGGTGGTTGCTAGGGTGTTGCTAGGGTGTTGCTATGGTATCCGGGGTGGTTGCTAAGGTGTTGCTAGGTGGTTGCTAGGGTGTTGCTAGGCGGTTGCTAAGGTGTTGCTATGGTATCCGGGGTGGTTGCTAAGGTGTTGCTACTTGGTTGCTAGGCGGTTGCTAGGGTGTTGCTAGGCGGTTGCTAAGGTGTTGCTATGGTATCCGGGGTGGTTGCTAAGGTGTTGCTAGGTGGTTGCTAGGTGGTTGCTAGGGTGTTGCTAGGCGGTTGCTAAGGTGTTGCTATGGTATCCGGGGTGGTTGCTAAGGTGTTGCTAGGTGGTTGCTAGGTGGTTGCTAGAGTGTTGCTAGGCGGTTGCTATGGTGTTGCTATGGTATCCGGGGTGGTTGCTAAGGTGTTGCTAGGTGGTTGCTAGGGTGTTGCTAGGGTGTTGCTATGGTATCCGGGGTGGTTGCTAAGGTGTTGCTAGGTGGTTGCTAAGGTGTTGCTAGGCGGTTGCTAAGGTGTTGCTATGGTATCCGGGGTGGTTGCTAAGGTGTTGCTAGGTGGTTGCTAAGGTGTTGCTAGGCGGTTGCTAAGGTGTTGCTATGGTATCCGGGGTGGTTGCTAAGGTGTTGCTAGGTGGTTGCTAGGTGGTTGCTAGGGTGTTGCTAGGTGGTTGCTAAGGTGTTGCTATGGTATCCGGGGTGGTTGCTAAGGTGTTGCTAGGTGGTTGCTAGGTGGTCGCTAGGGTGTTGCTAGGCGGTTGCTAAGGTGTTGCTATGGTATCCGGGGTGGTTGCTAAGGTGTTGCTAGGCGGTTGCTAAGGTGTTGCTATGGTATCCGGGGTGGTTGCTAAGGTGTTGCTAGGTGGTTGCTAGGTGGTTGCTAGGGTGTTGCTAGGCGGTTGCTAAGGTGTTGCTATGGTATCCGGGGTGGTTGCTAAGGTGTTGCTAGGTGGTTGCTAGGTGGTTGCTAGGGTGTTGCTAGGCGGTTGCTAAGGTGTTGCTATGGTATCCGGGGTGGTTGCTAAGGTGTTGCTAGGTGGTTGCTAGGTGGTTGCTAGGGTGTTGCTAGGCGGTTGCTAAGGTGTTGCTATGGTATCCGGGGTGTTTGCTAAGGTGTTGCTAGGTGGTTGCTAGGTGGTTGCTAGGGTGTTGCTAGGCGGTTGCTAAGGTGTTGCTATGGTATCCGGGGTGGTTGCTAAGGTGTTGCTAGGTGGTTGCTAGGTGGTTGCTAGGGTGTTGCTAGGGGGTTGCTAAGGTGTTGCTATGGTATCTGGGGTGGTTGCTAAGGTGTTGCTAGATGGTTGCTAGGTGGTTGCTATGGTGTTGCTAGGCGGTTGCTAAGGTGTTGCTATGGTATCCGGGGTGGTTGCTATGGTGTTTCTAGGTGGTTGCTAGGTGATGTATATGCATAAATTTGATTAAATGGTGTTTGCACGTTGCTACGCAACGTGCAAATACATCAATCAGCTATGCACGCTAGGTTGCTCTGGCCGTTCGGGGGTGTCCAAACTTTTGACCCGTGGCTCCATTACACACAGTACTGGGGGGCCGGGGTGTCCAAACTTTTGACCCGTGGCTCCATTACACACAGTACTGGGGGGCCGGGGTGTCCAAACTTTTGACCTAACGCTGATTTATCCCATAGCTGCTCCATTACACACAGTACTGGAGTTCTAGCTACCTGTCCTTCGATCTAGCTGCCGTCCTCCGATTGGCCCCATTCATTCCAATGGGGCCACTTCGTACGACATTCGTACGAAATCCGTACGTCGTAACTTTTCGTAACGCATATTTTCGGAAAGAGCTCAATAAGTTCTACAGGTCCTCAATTGGTTTCATCTTAGTATTTCAAAAATTGCGACGTCCACGGGCGTGCAAAGTTCTGCCCATTCATTTTCAATGGGCAAAAAAACGCGTACTTACGAAGTTTTTACGAAAAACGTAAGTCCGATCGGAAAGCTGTATACAAGCCCACCATTCCCGATATGGACGCACGTTTTCTCTTTTGAACGAAGTCGATATTTCGAAAACTGCGGCACTAGTTAACCGGACAAAAAACAGGTGGAATAATAATAATAATAATAATAATAATAATAATAAGAAGAAGAAGAAGAATAAGACTTAAGAAGAACAATACTGTGATTGCATTACTGCAATCACACTAATAATAATAATAAGAAGAAGAAGAAGAATAAGACTTAAGAAGATCAGTACTGTGATTGCATTACTGCAATCACACTAATAATAATAAATTGAGACATTTGTTCAAAAAAAGTAATAATTAACTGTAAATTAATGTACCTGTATGGTAAAATGTTACTGAATAATTTCAAATTTGAGCACTTTTTAGTGCATTAAAGCTTTCGTATCCAATAGTATAATACGTATTTCAGCATACTTCACATATATTCCAAACTAGATAGATTTCTGACTGACTGTGCAGCCTAATCCTTATCATTTACCAGTTAAATGCTTTATTTATTTAGTTTATTATTTCTGTTATTAAGAGGGATTATAAAGATTCATGTTTGGTCACGCTAGCTTGTACTCCTTTATCTTAAACAGGTGCTAATGGGTTTTTTATATGTATTTATTGCTTCTTAAAGGGGCATTAGTCTAGGTTTAGAAAATAGTACTTTTAGCGGTTAAAGGTTGATGGACACAACTGGCATTTTTTCCTTATGGATGCAATTTTTAATCCCTAACATGATCACAAAGCATGCTTCTAAAATTTCTTTTCATAGATAATTAGTATCTAATTGTGGTACTTACATATTTTACACATGAGTCTTGGTAAAGTGTCTAAGTGGTGCAATATTGGTAGCAATGCATCAGAAATTGTAGCAAACTAGAACTTTTAGCTTGATGATGATGACGGTTATGATGATGATAATGATAATTCTTTATTTACCCAGTTCGTCATCACATAACACCAGATTACTACAAACATTGACAGCAAAAAAAAAAAGACTGAAAAGGCACAGACGGAAGCTAAAACTAGTTCCTTGATAGTGAAACTTATACAAAGTTCTGTGAGAACAGTTTGTGTAGTCACAGTTCAATGCTCCAGTGGGTTTATCAGTCACCACATGTGTTAGTCAAAGACCAACCACTACCCTCTAGAAAGAGCTTGCTAACAAAGTCATCATTTGTTTAATAATGACATACCTATTATTTAATTTAGCATATTTTATGCACGATAAGGCGCACTGTATTATAAGGTGCACTATCAATGCATGTCTTTTTTGGTCTTTTTTCATACATAAGGCACACTGGATTATAAGGCACATTTTAAGGTGACAATCGTATGGAATATGGGTGTCGCCAAGTTTCTCTTCTAATGGGGAAGCGCCTTATTAAACAACTGTAATTCCCCCCAAAAAACGAGTCAAACGAGCACTGGATGTTAATCTACACAGATTTCTCTCCTGAAAACTCTTTATTTGGGTAAGTTAAGCGCTTCAGTTTATTTACAGTACGTTTAAATAACACTAGCAGTGGTTAGCAGCAGCGCTAGCTAAGCAGTGCTTAGAGCTTAGAGCTTAGCAAACACTGCATGACAGCGCTACACTGAGAAACTGAGAAAGTGTTCCAGTAAGCCAGGGTGCTATCAGCTAACAGTTCAACCCATGTAGCTTGTTTTAACACAGTAAACACGCAGACTACAGTCCAATATGCTTAACTCTGAATTCCGAAAGAGCTAGTGCTGCGGTTAGCGGCTAATGCTAATACTGCTCCTGCCTCAATGCTGGTATATCGCTGTACTTCAGCAGAGTGTCTTTACTGCTTCTTACAAGCTTCTTACATAAGGCGCACCAGATTAAAAGGCACACTGACAATTTTTGGGAAAATAAAGGATTTTAAGCGTGCCTTATAGCGAGAAAAATACAATTAATGCATTAACAATTAACACATTAGCCCTTTTAAATCCATTCAAGCTTTTGTAATTATTATTCTGACATAAGTCATTTAAATTCCCAACAGTATAATTCTCATCATGGAGCTGGTAATTTGTATTTTTGAGTTTATTACTTTTGCTATTATGAGGGGTTTATCTTTGTTCATGCCAGCTTGCGCTCTTTTAATCTTAAACAGCTGCTTAAAGGTGCATGAGTTTAAATCATATTTCATATTTCATTGCTTGTTAAAGGGACATTAGTCAAGCTTCATAAAACACAACTTGTAGTGGTAAAGAGGAGGTGAACATTGCTGGCATTATCATTATTTTTTATGCCTAAGATCCACCTTTAATTCATGGACATGACCACAAAGCATATTTCTAAAACCTCTTTTCACAGAGAATTATCTTCTAATTATGGTACTTACATATTTAAGGATTCCAGGAGAATTTATTGTCATTCTCACGGTCTCGTTTACACCCAAAGAGCAATTTTAAAAAAGATACAATTCTACAAATAAGCAGGGAAAATAACTTTCTCTAATGATTTTTTCTTTTGTTGTGAGAGTAGTAATAGTAATTTATAGTCATTGTTCAACAGTGGTAACTTAGCTTAGTTGGGTATCGAACCCACAACTCTGTCACCAATGAACCACCACTCTAATCACTGAGCCACCACAGACCCTAGAACAGGGGTTGTCAATAGGCAAGCATGAAACATCTGGCCCGTGAGGTTATTAGAAATATAATAAACGATAATGAAAAATAAATAAAATGCTTCTCTGGCGGGCTTTTGTTTACATTCCTCCCCTGTCTCTCTGTCACGCTCGGCGTGGCTTTAGTTTCCACCCGTTCTCGTTTTTTTCGCCCATTCTTGGGCTCCAGATCTCCTTATGAAAGTGTTTTTTCCTGACTGTGTCCCAATTCACTAGCCGGGGCAGCGATAATGTATTGGGCCGTGACCTTGACAATCCCGCATGAGGAGTGATGTGTTTATTATTTATTTTTCCTTTCTTTCTTCTTAAGTTTGCCTGCTTTGACATCAACTGTTCTGCAATTGGGTTTAACAACCCTCTGGGCTGGAGAGCTACTAGTCTGTAGCACTCCATCTCATTACACTTCATTTTACAAAACATAATTATTTTTTTTTTGTGGCCCGTCGACGTAATGGTTGGAAAATACCTGGCCCACAGCCAAACTTTAGCTGACAGCTCACCCACACAAACAGGTACTTTTAGGAACCCTTTACCTTATTAATAAAAATAAAAGATGCACTATTGATTAATAGAGTAGCATCGTTGGCTGTAGGTGACCAGAATTACATTATTTTTTGAAGGAGGTTCACTCAAAGTCTTACTTTACTGATTTATCTACTCCTTAATACCTCATGTTAAGTCTATCACTCCAGTACATTCTACACATTTACAGTTAAAGAATCATCTGTATTTCTCTCTTAAACAACTTCTCATTTGTGTGTAGTAATGTGTGTTTTTTCTCTCTAAGTTAATTAAAGCACTTCTGATGCTAACATTCATTAAGCAGGCTGCTTGTCACAGTTGTTGGGCAGTACAATGTGTTTTTTTGCCCACAGCGATTTGTGGGGCTGAACAGCTTTCTCCATGTTTTTTTTTTTAATAAACAGATGGAAATAAAGATGGAGATGAAAGATTAAAGAGTAACAGAGCATTGTGGAGATGTGGGTGTTTTTTTTTTATATATATATAACAAAATGTGTTTCTACTGCATTATTCACAATTTCCCTAAACAGCAAGGAGATACTTGAATAAATATTGATGCAAAATAAATTAATTAAATGTTTTTTTTTATTTAAAGTAAACAGTTGGAAAGTCAGAATTTCCCTTGAAATATATATATATATTTTACCGTAAGTATTTGAATGAATAAATTAATGAATGAATGGACAATTCGACAAATGTTCTCATTCAATGTTTTTCCTACATTGTAAATAAATAGACTATGAAGGAACACATAATGAATCATGTAGTAACTTAAAAGTCTTAAACTAGGGGGGGCTGTTAA
Source organism: Astyanax mexicanus (assembly GCF_023375975.1). Classification (NCBI taxonomy): domain Eukaryota; kingdom Metazoa; phylum Chordata; class Actinopteri; order Characiformes; family Acestrorhamphidae; genus Astyanax; species Astyanax mexicanus. The sequence goes on from NC_064411.1 coordinate 29,823,432, forward strand.
CTTGCAGTTTCTGAGGCTGGTAACTCTGATGAACTCATCCTGTACAATAGAGAAAACTCTAGGTTTTCCATTCCTGGGATGGTCCTGATGAGAGCCAGTTTCATCATATCGTTTTTTTCATGATCTTTGTGGTGACTACACTTAAGGATGCTTTCACTTCTTGAAATGTTTTGGATTAAGTTTTTTTTTTTTCATTACTTAGTTGAGTAGATCTTGATATAATCTGGATTAGAAGATTACTCAAATAGAGCTATTCACTGTATACCTGTAACTCTACCTCTTCACTACTTTACAACTGATGCTCTCAAACACATTAAGAAACAAGAAATTGAAGTAGTTAACTCTTTGATGAGCTGACTGAGAAAATCCAGGATCCAACGTGTGCAAAACTGTGTAATCTAAGCAAAAGGTTCTACTTTAAAGAATCTAAAATATTAAACATATTCTGGTTTGTTTAACACATTTTTGTTTACTAAACAAATCCACTTTTTCCTTCAAAGTTTGGCTGACTTTAGTATTAATCTACAATGCAGAACATTTTAAAATAATAATTAAAATAATACTGAATACTGGATTCGCGCAGTTGTGGCGGGGAGCCCAAGCCTAAGCTTGGTCTGCAGCATTTTTTATGTTTCTCTGTATCTCTGAAAACATTTTGTCCTTGAGTTTTAGAGCTGTAAAATTGTGTAAAACTGTGGGGTGAAGGCAGGTGGGCGTTCTCTGCTTTACTGCTGTTAGCCAATCGGAGGCGATATATTTGCATGTATGAATATTCATGAGCAAGAGCCAAAATCCTGTCTTTTTTTTTTAGAGAGCACTAATTCAGTGATCTAAGTAGGGCTAAATAGAAACACCTGAGCACTTTTTTTTTCACAAGAAACAGCTTACATGGTATTCATTCATACTAGAGACCACAACTAGACTTTTTAATTTTTTTTAAATCAATGAAAAAAGATGGAATGAGACCTTTAATAATATTTCTTCTTACTGAACTGTTATTATCTGGTGTTACTGTAAAACATGAAACAAGAATAAGTGATTCCAAACATCTGAATGATAGCGGGGGAGCTCTGTATAAATTAATTACGCACTTGAGATTTCTCGGTCGAATCTATTTTCTGTTCTAAATTAACTGACAATAATAGGTTCTCGTGAACTCTGTAGGAGTTGCTTTAACCCTGGAGTTTTCTCCTCTGTGAAGTGGGCCGTGTAATTTGAGGAGAGGATTGAAATGCCTTTTACCATCTACCAGCTGATTGATTGAACCGCTCATACGAGTCTACTCAAGACTGAGTGGCCTTGTAGGAGCTTTATGATTGATCGTTGCTGTTACAGTTATGGATATCTATAATCCCCACATTTTTCTATGTAACTGAGAGGCGTCTGACTCTCTGTTTACCTCAATACTAAATTACCACTAGTGGCCTTAATAAAATAATAACGAGCCAAGAAGCTCATTGTTGGAACAGAATTAAACTATATATACTATACTAAACTATAGGTGTAAAAATAATGGTGATTTACTGTATGTACAGTGGTGTGAAAAAGTTGTGTTATTCAAATATTAGTCAAAGACAACTCAAGTTAACAAAGAAAATGCAGTTTTTAAATTAAGGTTTTTATTTTTAAGGAAGAAAATAAAATGCAAACCTACATGACCCTAGTGAAAAAAGTAAATTTAAGTATACTAAGCTTTTTTAATTATCATGCTATAGTGCACTAAAGTGTGTTATTGTAGCCACATTATTAATCAGTATATTTAAACAGTGCTAAAATTGAACTTTTTTTGTACTTATTATACTTTAATTGTATAAAAATAGTACAAAAGTCTTTCTTAATTTTTTAAAAAGTCTTCTTAACTGTACTAAAATGGAACTAAAGTTTTAAATATACTTAAGTAATATTTGAACAAACCACTTCATGTACTGTATGTAACCCCATATTTTAAATATGCTTCCAGTAAAATTATATTTATTACATTTAATGAGTATCACAACTGTATCACTATTATACACCAGGTATATTAGAAATGAACTAAGAATTGATGTTAAATATATATGATCTATATAAATTAAAGTACAAATATGCTTCTTGTTCCTGTCTTTTGTAAGTAGCACACTTCTAGTACAATATGTTGGGTATACAAATATATTTTAATATACCGTTTAATATACTACCATTTTTAGTGTGTTACAAATTTACTTTACTATTTTGTTTGACATTTAAATGTTTTTTTTAACAATGTATCTTATAATTTACTTAAATTTAGAGCATTGAGCAATGTAATACCTAAATATATATTTCAAACATTTTAATAATATAGTTATTTAAAAAGTTACTACTAAAAACAGCTGTTTTACCACACTTCGCTAAAAATGTACAAAAGTATATTTGGAAATAAGTATTTTAGAAGTATACTGAATTACATTAAATGAAAAGTGTACTTTATAGAAGCCTATTTATTTAAAATACACTGTATTGTACTTTTTAAGAAGTATGATCAAAGTTTACTTTCAAACATTTAAAGAAAGCATAATATTAATGTCATTTTAATATATTTTAAGTACATAAATCTGTTAGATATCTGTTATAAATCCTAGACATTTCTCAATATGTTTTAAGTACAATTAAGTATATATTTTTTTCACCTAAGTTTAATTTCTCTAACCACACCCAAGCCTGATTACTGACACACCTGTTCATAATCAAGAAATCACTTAAATAGGACCTGCCTGAGAAAGCAAAGTAGATCTAAAAGATACTCAAAAGCTAGATATTATGCCGAGATCTAGAGGAATTCAGGAACAAATGTGAAAGAAAGTCTGGAAAGCTAATAAAGTAACTTCTAAAGGTTTAGGACTCCATTGAACTACAGTGAGAGACATTATCCACAAATGCCAAAAACATGGGGCAGTGGGGAACCAAAATTGATCAAAATTACCCCAAAAGTGCAGCGTCGACTCATCCAAGAGGTCACAAAAGACCCCACAACAACATTGAACAATCCAAAGAACTACAGGCCTCACATTAAGGTTCTTCTCAATTTTGCCAGAAAACATCTTAAATGATCCTCGAGACTTTTGGGAAAATACTTTGTGGGCTGACAAGACAAAAAATGTAACTTTTTGGAAGGTGTGTGTACTAAAATATCGCATTCCAGAAAAAGAACATCATACTCATCATAGTAAGCAATAGATAAGACTTCAGTGAATATATATATAATATATATAATACTGGTCACCTACAGCCAATGATGCTAACTATTTATTTTGGTAGTGCATCTTTTAATTTTTAATAATAGGGATAGATTAAGCTAAATACTAACTTTCCCAGACAGTGATAAGCCTATAGTATTGGCCTACACAACATTTGGTATGGATATTTCCCATTGAAAGGAACATTTAGTCTAGAACTAAGCTTTATCACTGTCTGGGAAACTAAATCATTAAGTGTTAATGATGCTGAACAAGCATTCAAGCAAACCAGTGTGTAAATAGTAAGATGTTTAAGCCACTAAAATGGGTAAAGATGACTTTATTCCAAAGTAAATAATTTGATGACGGGAATCCAGGCTTATGAATAAAGAGGAGGTGTGGGTTTCAGGCAAAGAGGCAAATGAAAAGAGTGTGTTAAGAGCTGAAAAACATCTCATCCATCTGGAGCCGTTCTGGCTCTAGCCTGCGAGCTAGAGGGAGAGAGGAGGGGGTACAGAGTGAGGGGGAGGTGTGAACTAATGGTTTTTCGTGTTGGAATAATTCATTGCGTGTGAGCAATCTGTCAAGTAGAGGCACAACATTACCGTAAGCATGCAACTCTTAACACATATCAGCCAGTTTCCATAACAACATGCAAATTGCTGGTGTGACTCCACTATTTAAATTATTGACACAAATCATAAGTAAGAGTAAGGTTTATAGGATATGAGTATACCCGAGTGAAGTGGCAAATCGACTGGCTTGGAAGATCAAGATTACAAAACTCCAGCTTCCTCCAACCTTTTTTAATTTTCCACTCCATTCTCCTAGTCCTACTGAGTTCTTATAACACTCTCCAGCAAATTCCAATAATCTTCCACATATTCTTTAACAAATACTTGCTTTCTCCAACACTCTCCAATAAATTCCAATAATCTCCAACAAACTTCAATAATCTCCCATACTCTCCAACCATACACCAGCTTTTTCCAACATTATCCAACAAATTCCAGATTTTCCAACATAATTCAACATTCTCCAACAAACTCCAGCTTTTCCAACACTCTGCAACAAACACCAGCTTTTCCAACACCATTAAACAAACTCCAGTAATCTCAAACAAACACCAGTTTTTCCAACACTCTTCAACAAACTACAGCTTTCTCCAACACTATTCAACAAAGCTTTTGGAGCACTCTTCAATAAACAACAGCTTTCTTCAACACTCATAAACAAACTCCAATAATCTTAAACAAACTCCAGATTTTCCAACAAATTTCAACAATTTCAACAAACTACAGCTTTCCCCATCTCTCCAACGAACTCCAATAATCTCCTACAAACTCCTGCTTTCTCCAACACCATTCAACAAACTCCAATAATCTCCTACAAACTTTTCCAACACTCCCCAACAAACACCAGCTTTTGGCAACACTCTCCAACAAACACCAGCTTTATCCAACACTCTCCAACAACCTCCAGTAATCTTCAGCAAACACCAGCTTTTCCAACACTCCAATCAATTCCAAAAAAAATCCAGCAGATGTTACGCAGCCTGACTCTCCTTCCACTCTACCGGACTCCATTTCCCAGAATCCTATGATTTATGACGTCACCGTCAGTCGCTCTCCTTCGCCCAATCACGTTACGCTCCGACGCTTAGATTCGCCTGTGTTCTGAGGAAGTTCCGGGTTTTGCTCATCATGTGTTTTGTATTTAAGTCTGCATTATGTATACTATCTTCGCGAGGTATTGTCGACTTTGGTTGCATACTAAGCGTTTCTCATGGTTTCTTCTATTGCCTTCTCGTTTCAACCCTCTTTTCTGGTTTATCGGTTTATGTCTCTTGTTTTGCCCCTTTTGGATTTAATGCTTGGTTGGACTGTCTTTTGGTTTCGAACTCGGACTGTTTATACTACTACGGCTCTGGTTTTTGGTGAGATTATTGTTTGTTTGGCTCTAATATCTGTAATATCTGGTTATCAGCCTGTTAATAAACCTGTCTGTTCATTTGACTCGCTCCACTCTGTCTGGCGTTACAGCAGACACCAATTTTATTCAATAAACTTTAATAATATCTAACAATATTCAATAATATCCCTGATCCACCATTTTTGTCCAACATTATTAAAAAAAAATTTCCAAGAAACTCCAGTAATCCTAAACAAACTTCAATGTTTTCCAACATTTTACAACAAACTCCAGCTGTTTCAACATTCTTCCACATTTTTCAATAATCTCCAACAATTTCTAATCTCTCCCAAATTCAACAAAAAACTTCCACAAACATTTTTCTCCACAAATATCTGTGTTTATAAATGCTCTCCAACAAACTCCCACATTTTCTGACACTCTCCAACAATTTCCAATAAGGTCCAACAAAGTCCAATTATATCTTACAAAGCTATTTCCAACATGCTCCAAATTATAAATATCTTAATGCTTTGCCAGTAAACATCAACCTTCTTCAGCATTCCCCAAATACACCTGGTATTTTTCCATTCCCCAACAAACACCAAAATTGTGCCTTTAACCATTACAGAGGCTCTGAGGTTAGTGGGTCTTTTCAGCTTTCTATGTATCTAATGTAAAACACCTTGATCAATAAATAAAATCAGAGATTTCCTCATAATCTGTATCAGCACTGAATCAACAACTGCATGAATCAACAAACCATTATCAAGCACTAGCGAGCTACATCACAAAAGTGTGTCCTCCCTCACTCCTTTCCTCACACTGCCTTCCCATCTCCTCTAATCTTTCTTTCTTTCATTTCTTTTCTTTTCTTTTTCTCTGCATTGACTGAAGTTTCAAAGCTTTAGCTACAGTATATAATCAGAATAACGATCTCTCGCTCTCTTTGATTCACTTGCTCTCTTGCTCACTCTTTTATTCTCCACTTAAGTAAGAACTTTTTTATGTCCAAAGCTTTATGAAAGCCTCTTTCCTACTCCAGGGGTATTAATATCATGTGCCTGTCTGTGTGTTTCTACCCAAGGCCATGATTAAAGTGTGAAGAGAGAGATATGGAGTGTGAAGATATCACAGTTCAGATTAAGAGATTAATATATGATGGTGTTCCTGCATAATATGTATATAAATGTGTAAATATGTAAAAGATTAGTTGTCAAAAAGTGAGACTGTACTTATGCTAAAACCATATTGAGATGGTCAAGCACAGAATAAATCCACCATTATATAATAAACAAACCTGCATACACTGATTTCTGGTTTAAACTTGTTTTTCTCAGTTTGCCAGAAAGCAAATCCAGTCCCTATTAAAACAACTTAAAATGAATAATTTAACTAAATAAATAAATAATATTTTTTTACTTAATTTCCGAGGTTATGACATCATCACATCAGATCACTCCTCATGGAGTTTTTCTGTCAGTCAGTCTCACTCTCTTCCCATTGGTTTCCGTCACCACTATTACACGTAAAGAGCGTGACCTCCCTCACCATCATTTTGAATTATATAAAGGCTGAATGCCTGTATGCAGTGTTGTAGGCTGTAAGAGCAAGTTGCTGTTTTCTTTATTGTTGAGAGTTGCAGTGTCACAGTTGTGTTACTGCACTGATATACTATGTCTTTCTTTGGCCAATTAAGGAATGAAAGACTGATTAGAATCTTTGAACGTTTTTTCAGCTTCAATTGATACTTAGTATTAGAATATTAATTCATTTTGAGTTATTCTAACATTATTTAATAGGCTTTATACGTGTGACTATTTTTTTGGCTGAAAAGGAAATTACGGAAAGTTTATAAAATGAACTAAGAGTTAAAATTATTTAATCAGTTTATTCAAAGGTAAAACTTTACATGGCTGTAATAGAAAATTATAGTTTTTTTTCAGATAAAAAAAATATTGTAAAAAGTTTGTAAAAAGGGTATTTATTATAAATTATATTTTTTATTTGTTTTAAAGACCTTTTTTGGTACTTGATTAAATAATATATTGATTTATTTTAAAATCTAAATGTTAGATTTTAACTAAATCATAAATATAGGTTTAAAAAATTAGTATATTAAGGTGTAACAAATTAGAGTATTTTTTTAGGTTGGTCCAAAAGTATCCCCTTTTTCAGTGTATTATAAACTTATTAGAAGATGCATTTTTCTGCTTGAAGTACATCAACAGAGTTAGTCTTATAATTTATGCTGTGTTCCATTTAAACTTTGATGTCAGAATTTCTAAGTTCCAAGTAGGAAATTTCAATTGGACGGGTCCACAAGTTTCCACATTTTCTACCTGTACATTCAGGAGAGTCTCGCCAACATTAAGTCCAGCAACTTCCAACATTCTCAAATAATACCCATCAAATACCTGTGTTATGAATTACTCTCTAATAATCTCCAACTTTTTTTTGTGCACGCTCAGAAAAACTCCAACAGTCTCCAACAAACCGCAGCTTTATCCAAATTCAAGGTCATTCACAAAAAGGCAACAAGAAAAGGCAGTTGACAGGTACAGAAACAAGGTTATAAAGGGATGGCAATAACAGGCAAAACGATAACGCTTTGTAAAGAGGAGAACCAAAAATACTCGCCGAGTAGTGAATGGAGTAAAGGTGTATTTATGGGGAGGCGAACAGGTGTAATCAATATTCTGGTGATCGACTTCTGGAGTGATGTCAGTGTGAGGTGCATTCTCGGTATCATAGTCCAGAGACCTTCTGCGCCAGACGTGACAAACATACAAACAAATCCAACCACCAACTACTATGCAATGTATAGGAGTTAACAGAGGGGTATTTATACACAGGGGGGAAAGAGGGAAAACAGATAAACTATGTTTCAGTAATCTGGTAACTGGGAATGCTGGATCTGTCTCTGAGTGGGAGGAGTGGAGCATATGACAGAGGAAGGTGCATTATGGGAAGTGGAATCTTTGTATTCAGGCCGAAAATCATTTTTTGGAAGCCTTTGAAATTGTAAAATATGATCTGAATGTTATCTTTATGTACTAGAGTGCTGTTAACTCTGGTATGATGGCATTCCCAGCTCTGAATGGAATTCAGCCTTCCTCTTTTATGTTGTTATCTCTCATTTCATCAGCTTATTTCTAGCCTCCAGCACCGGTTATTTATCCATATAAGTCACTCTTACACCGATTCTGAAATCTTTGTATGGCCTCAATACTTCCTTACATAATAAGCGAACCTCATGATCTCTCCTTTCAAGAGAAAGTAACAGAGAAAGATCTGTTTCCTCACATTTATAACAGAAACCCACCCAGTTAGTGTTTGTGAGCCTTTTTAATGTGACTGGATTTACTACACAGTTCCGAAAGAGCTCTCTTCCAAGTCCGTACAACCACCTCCTGCTTCCTCTCCTATTAATATTCTCTTCATCCTTGACCTCAGCTCTGCTTCTAATGCAGTTACTCATGACACAGTTCTCTCCTGTGCTTGTACCGAGGGAGATGCTGACAAGGCCTTTGCCTAGTTCATCATTTCACCACTTTGGCTTTATTTTGTTTGCCCTTTTTAAAGGAAGGAGTTCCTCAGGTGTCAGTTTTTGGCTCTATCTTTTTTAATGCTGTTGTATACTTCTTTTTGATGCCGACCTCAATCTTCTAGCTTGAAATCGTATATATTTCTAAGCGCTTAGTGAAGAGACATGTTTGGTCATCTTGTCCTATCCTGTTCGTGACGCCAAATTGTGGTATACCTTCGTATGGCCTTAGTTGTTGAAGAAAGAAGGGTCTCAGAGCTTCATGCAGGAAGATTTTAGCTTTATTAGATGGTTTTCCAAGGATCTGAGGTCCCAGATCTCTACACCACATACTGTAAGACTGGGGACCTAGCCTCGACTGCCCTCTCACCTGAACTCTAACACAGATTATATAGTCTTTAGCATGAGGGAAAAGAGGTGTTCAAGAACAAACTACTACCTAAAACAGATGTCCAGCCCTGCTAAAATGAATTTAACCTTTAGCCTATGACTATATAAGGTCTTTACCAATTACACCAGGCTCCAAAAAGCTAGAAAGCATGTGGCATCAGCGTTTTCACAGAATTGCTTAGACTGGTAAATCAGACAATATTAAAAATTTAATAAAATAATTGTATTCCACACAATTAAGTCATTAACCACAGCAGTTTACTATTTTAAATTACTATTATATTTCACAGCTGGAGTGGAGAGTGGAGACTTTCCTGAGAAACCCTGTGTGCGAAACACTGTGTGCTGCTGAAAAATACCAGTCCTTGAGATGCAACACATGGGGAGGGCTGGCGCTAGCCTTTTGGGTGCCCTAAGCACAAATGCATTGTGGTGCCCCTTTATTTTATTGCATTTCTCTTTATTTCCAAATGTACTTCTTAATATTACTGCTTTGCAAACAGTTGCAAATAAGAGAAAATTTAAATCTTTCTAAAAAAACTTGATAAACTATTATTTTTGCAGTAACAATGGCACCAAATATTACAAAAAATAAACCTTTATAAGAAAAGTATTTCAGTAAGTAAGTGGGCATTTCTTCAGTAAATAACCATCCACAATAACAAATAACTACAGTTTACTTAACAGAAGGACTTGACCATCTCTAAAGAGACCATTCTATTCTATAGAACTATGCAAGATATTTTCTCAAGAACCAACAAACAGCCAGAAATGCAGTATGCTAAGTACGTTTGGTTAAAACTTTACTGGTGACTTCTGATGGCTAAAAGAAATGGCAAACTGTAAGTTAAGCTTGGTCAGAAATAGCATAGCTAGCTAGGCACCGCACACATGGCTGCACAGTGTCCTGCATGTGTTGCTGAGATGTTAGCATCACCTGTATCACTACTAGGAGTAAGCAACTATTGTATGTAATGGCTCCATAGATCATCAGACCAGCACTCATACTCATAATGTACTATATTTGGATCCCAAACAGAACAGAATTCTATGCTGAATTTGATCAAGTTCCATGTCTCGTTTCTCTTTTATGACACCACTCCAGACTGAGGTAATGAGGACTGGCTGATGAAAAGCCTAGATGGTGTCAGAGTCTTGGTGAATGATCTCTCACCAAGAGGTACACCACCTAACCATAGCCTCAGAGAACCTTATATATGTATTTATAGGGGAGCAAAAGAAACATTTTTACCCCCTTTTGTGGCAAGAACCATTGTCTAATCAGACCACAACTATGATCATTTATATTATAAATGAATTTAAATAGTAAGATCAATCCCTTTATTTTTGCTGTAGACTGAAAGCAAACAATTATGAAGCTGAGAGAAGATGAAAAACTAATCAACGCTATTATTTAAGTTCTGGCCATTGCCATTTGGAATGTCCTGAAGAAGAAAGTCATCACTGGTGTACTAAATAACATGATATTAACAGGTAGACCAAGGAAAATCACAGCATTTGACAACAGAAACATTGTGAGTTCTGTAAAAAAAACCTCTAAAACTACTGTTAGTGACATCAGCAACCACCTTCAGAAGACAGGAGTGAAGATATCTCGATCTACTGTTTAAAAAAAATGAAAACCACTAGATGAATAGGAAAGTTGAGCTGGACACAGCCAAGAATTTGATATTTTTTACAACACATTTTATTACAATTTTGGGTGGTATGCAGTCTCTTGAAACCATTATTAAAGATGCTTAAATTTGGGAAGCAATCTTTTAACATGTGTTTTGGCAAAATTTGGTGAAGACTTTGATATAATCTCAGCATCACTGGCATAGTCATAGCATTTATCTCTCCCAAGGCTGGAAAAGCTAAACGTTGGCTTGTTTTCAGAATCTCAGTGGGGTTCCATATGCTTCCATATTAAACCGAACATCTGACATTCATTTCTCATATCAGTTCCTTCAGGAAAAAGTTCATTTTTCAGCTCTGTGACATGACCTTCATTCTTGAGAGAACACAGAAAATTGTTGTAGGAAGATTTGAAGCAGTAGTGTGTCCAGGGCATACTGATAAAGTCAGTGTCAGATCAGAAGATTGGAATGCATTCAAGGATTTGAATTACAGTATATTGCATATTCAGTAGTCATACAGGTTCCAAAGCCTGGGCTGCAGTCAAGATAAGCTATATTCGCTCAACCATCCAAATAATTAACCTCAGGTTCCAATCAGTTTAACGGACAAGCACCTAGACGTGCAGATGGCTTGTACATTGGCAAACATTAGTGAATATCAGTGAATTCCAGCATGGTAACTTGATAGGATAATCCCACCTGTGCAACAAGTCCAATCGTGAAAATTCCTCACTACTAAATGTTCCACAGCCAACTGTCAGTGCTATGAAGTGAAAAACCATGTTAAAGTGAGATTAGTGAATGCTGAGATGAATAGTGCGCTGAGTTTGCCAACTTTATGAAGAATCAATCATTACAGACCTCCAAAACTTCATGATCAGCTCAAGAACAGTAGAGTGTAGAGAGCATCATGGAATGGGTTTCTATGGTCGAGAAGCTCCATTCAAGCCTCACAACACCAAACGCAAGGCAGGCAAGCAGATGCTTTTAAACAGTGTAGTGTAGGACGGGTCCTTAATCAGACTGTCCTAGGAAAACTCTTTCTCAGTAGTCTGTAGTTCACACATATAGAACAGTCTATCAAAACTTTTCACACAATTAAAGATGGTGGTGCTTGGAGAACTACTGTGTATATTTTTTATTTCTAAATTTTATCCCATTTTATCCCCAGTTTACAAGGTCATGGTCAATTACCCAACTCACTCATTAGGACTCCCCCTATTACTAGTGATGCCCCAACACACCAGGAGGTCGAAGACTAGCACATGCCTCCTCTGATACATGTGCAGCCAGACTCCGCCTCTTTTCAAACAGCTGCTGATGCTGTAGCATTGCCGAGTAGCATCACAGCGCACTCTGAGAAAAACTCAGTGACTCGGTTCAGATACATCAGCTCACAGACGCTTTGTGCTGATCGACATCACCCTAGGAGTGACGAGGGGAAAGAGCACCATCCATCCACCCAGGGAGAGCAAAGTTAATTGTGCTCCCTCAGGGCTCCGGTAGCTGAAGGCAAGCTACATGAACAGGATTCGAACCAGCGATTTCCCAATCATAGTGGCAACACTAACCCCCCTATAAACAGTGTTTTTAATAAGCTATCTGTGCACTTTTAAAGTTCTCAGTGCCTTATTTTAAATGTCAGGGCCCTCCGAATTTTACTAATGAAGTATGAAGCTACTTTGAATTTGTTGTTAATGGTGTAAAAAGAGTGATTTCTTTGCATGGACAATGTTATGCCCCTATCATTAGCATTTTAAGCCTGTTGGGAGCATTGGATTAAAAGCGCGGTATTAGGGAATGCTGGGGTGAGCGGAGGTGGACTATTCAACAAAAGATTGTACTCATTATCACGTTTCACTACAACCCAAATCCATTTCACACCAGAATTATCCTTTAATTGTAGGAATTTACAATGCTACAGATCCCTGAGATGTATAGATATCCTAACTCTCTGGAATACGATACCCAGAATGCACCACACGCTGACATCACTACCTCTTATGATCACATATCACTGCACACGGCACCTACAAAAAGTAAGTCACCTGAATATTGATTACACGTGGGTACACCCTCATATATACACCCTCACTCCACACATACCTTGCTGCGTATTGTTGGTTTACCTCTCTGCAATGCGTTAATCCCATGCCTGTGTTAACTCTCTTGTTTACGACCTTGCTTTGTTTTTCTATCCCTGTTTCCTGTGTTTGACCTTCGGACTGTCTCTTGTTCATGGTATGTTTGCTCTCTCTTGCTGCTGTTCACTGGTGTTGACCTTGCTAGTTCTGACTACTCTTTGTATTGATGCTTATTTTAACAACGTATACTATTGAGATCTTATTGAGACACTGGTGAGTAACAGTTTTTCTGTCTTATTTGAATCTAAATTATTTTATTTCTTAGGATTTGAGACATGCTTCCCAAAGCATCTTTAAATCTCTGATGCCCCTTGTTTGTTGGCATTTTTTAAATTTGTTGCCATGTGTTCCACAGTTGATTGGAATTTTTTGGAATTTGCTTGTATAGTTTTGTATTTGCTTGCATCTTTTTTGACATGTTAAAAGTGTTTTGTGTGTTTCAGGCCATCGTACATCATCAGTATTATTTATTCATTCCTTAAAATGAAAACAAAACAATGGCAAACTAAGGACAGACATTCATTTTTGACATTGTAGTAATACTTTCTTAAGATTGATTCATTCTGTCATAATGTCAAGGTATTGGTTAAGTAAATTTGAGCTCAGTTCTGAATGTGAATTAAAAAATCCTGTAGAAATACTATGATGTTTAACAGAAGTTGCTTTTTTTGTTGAATATCTCTACATCCTGGGGCTTTGCGCAGTGTTTGTTTGCTTCATGCCTCAGCGCTCAGTACTGCAGTGCAGATGAGCAGTCTCAAAGGCCGACTGTGCTGCATGTGTGTGTGAGTGTGTGTGTGTGTGTGTGCTTTGTATTGGGGTGGTGCTGTCTGCTCTGCTTGTAAGGCCATTCATATATCAGACACCAACAGGTGTGTATGTATGTGGATGGAGTTACAGGAACCAGTGCACTGTGTTTTATTCTACAATAAAGCAGAATTATAGACTAAAATCGATGTAAGACAGACACAAATCATCATTTAGTGTTCATATTTTTCAAAATGACAATGGTAATTTAGTCAATTTTCAGGTTTGGTCTCTATCATTACAATGCTCAAATTTCTTGTTTTGCTCTTTTGTTAAGCCCTATGCTGAAATCAATGCTGTATTGATTAATGCTTTGGGTTGTTTTCCTTTTATGTGCTGCTGTGATGCTTTACACCTTGTTTCTTGTATAGAACATCATATTGACAGGCTTTATACACAACCACAAATCAGAAAAAGTTGATACAAAACAGAAAATACCCAAGAAACACAGTGTTTCTTTAATTATTGTTGAGTTTTATTAAATTGCGAACAGTATGAACTAGTGCTGGGTATTATACCGGTTCATTCATTATACTAAAGGGGAATGTGTAGAAAAGCACCACCAAAGAAGCACACTGGCACAGCTCGCTAGCTAACAGTAGCCAGTTAGCATAACAAGCTAACACACTGGACTAACTGTAGCTCAGCTCTGTGCAGTCAAATGCTCATCTCGCTCTGTCCTGCCTGGAGAGAAACGAGAACAGCTCTTTATCTGAGGAGCTCCTGTTGCTGTTCCTTGTTATATGAGTGTGGTTTGCTGTTGTTTTTCTATTTTTCTCAGAAAAATAGAAAAAGAGTATGGATTTGCACAATAAATCCACATCTCTGAACCAAAAAGTTCCTCTCAACCCTGACAAACCCAAAATTGGTCCTAGGTACAGAATCATTTATTCAGCATTAAGTGATAAAACTTCCTAAAACCTCTGGATACGAGGTGAAAATAAACTTCAAGGGCAGTAACTACAGCTTATTTAATTGCTTACAGTTACAATAATTCTATTACATACTTCCTGGTTAAAAATTATGTAATTATTTACATGCACTTTTTTGTCACCCCTGAGGGTTAGAAGGGCCTCACTGCACACCACTGATAGATAGATAGATAGATAGATAGATAGATAGATAGATAGATAGACAGACAGACAGACAGACAGACAGACAGACAGACAGACAGATAGATAGATAGATAGATAGATAGATATACAGACAGACAGACAGACAGACAGACAGACAGATAGATAGATAGATAGATAGATACTTTATTGATCCCAGGGGGGACATTTTGGAAATAGATTAATACTGTAATTAAAACTTATATATTAATACTGTACCTTGAAGGATAATTTTAATGCACACTGAACTGAATTCATTTGGCAACTGCAGAAAGTTAAAAAAATGAACAAATGGTTTGAAGGGAACAGGAACGGTTTGATTTGTATTGAGGAAAATACTGATTTTAAAATAAGGTTCAGGAAAGCACCAATTTAATGATTTTTATTCATTATATTTTCACATATACGGAATTACTTTAATATTTTTAAAAATATTCTATTACAATTCAAATTAAATTTGTACTAACATTTCTTATCAAACATGAAACCATCTATGTAATCCTTGAATATAAATCCTCCAGATTTATATGTGCGATATCAGACAGAAAATGTACAAAAAGGCTGCCTTTATGGGGTTAAAAGACATTTTGGCACCAAGGATCCTAAGCGATGCAGTGTTTCTGTTGTTATTTGGTCCCATTCTTATTGCATTTCAGCACTTGGCTTGAATCCCGGTCATGCAGCTTGCTGGAGCCCTGAGAGAGCACAATTGGCTTTGCTATCTCTGAGTGGGTAGATGGCGCTGTTTCTCATCATCACTCCAAAGGGTGATGTTGATCAGGACAAGGCTGCGTCTGTGAGCTGATGTATCAGAACCAGATCAGAGTCGCTGTGTTTTCCTCCGAGTGCGCTGTGATGCTATTCGGCAATGCTGCATCAGAAGCAGTTTGAAAAGAGGCGGAGTCTGACTTCACATCTATCAGAGGAGGCATGTGCTAGTCTTCATCCTCCTGGTGTTATGGCATCACTAGTGATGGGGGGTAGCTGAAAGGTTAGGACAATCGGCCTAGCTAAATTGGGGATAAAAATGGGAGAAAATTAGAAATAAATCTTATATAGTAAAGTTAAAGTTGAAATGGTCTATTATTTTTTTTCCAAAGCTCCCTAGATCCCTACATCATTTGCTCATGCTCATGTGGGGTCTGTAGGGGTAACACAACTGGGAACCAAAAAGTTTATGGGCTCCATGTTGGCCCCACATGTAACTCAGTGATGGGACCAGTATGGGCTAAACATTTGCCTTATTTATGTTGTACACTTGATTTGTGACCCAAAAGGGATCCAAATGAGATTATTAAGGTGGACTAAAACGAAGGGGCCCATTAGCAATCCTTAACTGGGTCTCAGTAACATGCACTTAGCCTGTTTTCCACCCTTGGGAGCCCCACATGAGAATATTGACTGGGAAATATATTTTATTTAAAAAATACAAAGCAAATAAAACAAAATATAAAACAAAACGCCTGAATCAGGAGTGCTGCCCTTATTTTGTAGTAGCCTGAGCTCAGTCCAACTCTGATTGATCCCCAGAGGTTCCTGAAAATAGCTGCAAATAGAGTGTGTTTTTGGTTGAGCGCTCATTAACATTCTCAAAGCGTTACCTTAATGTTTTTATTCCCTGGAGGCTCTCGATTCGTTCTGTGATTTGAGAGGAGCTGGTTCTCTCTCTCTCTCTCTCTCTCTGATCACTTTCACATATTCATCCAGCCAACTTGGAGCGTGTTGTAGATGAGTGTGAGTAACAGAAAGAGTGTTTTGGCGGATGGAGGAGTGTTAAGGTCTCCGAAAAACACTTTGAACGAGTGGCGAGACAACAGATTAACAAATGCATATCTCCACGTCTCCCATCACGCCAAATCCAAGTAATTGTTAACATTTGTCTGTCTAGCTCCAGACACTAAGCTCTAAAGACCACACACACACACACACTCTCACACACACACACACACGGAACTTACAACCAGCAGGCATAAACTATCAGTTCTCTTTACACTCATCCAGCACTGCTGTTGGTTTATAGCACTGCAGTAAGATTAATAGGTTTAATAAAAGTTCCAGGCCGACACTACTTGACATATATAGATACAGCCTTCCTAACACACACACACAATCACATATCCACACACACACACACACACACACACACACTCAATCTCCATCTTTACCTTTCAATTTGCATTAAGCCCAAGAACAAACCCAATATATCCAATGTTCTATCTGCTCAACTTAGTTAATATCATTTGTTTGATTTGTCATTATTTAAAAGTTTATTGTAGAATAATACTAATGTCATCCAAACTATGAATAGTTTTGTATGTTTTAGATTTTAGATTTTTCAAAGTAGCACCTCTTGCTTAGATGACAGTTTTGCACATCTTGGCTGGATTTTGGATTTTCTCAGTTTGCTTTTTGAGGTAGAGTCACCTGAGATGTTCAGCTTTCAGTTAACAGCTGTGCTGAACTTATCAAGAGTTAATTACTTGAATTTCTTGTCTCTTTATGTGTTTAAGAGCATCAGTAGTGAAGTTGTGAAGAGGTGCAGTTGGTATACAGAGAATAGTCATATTTGAGTAATGTTCTAATTTATATTCTGTCAAAAACTACTCAACTAAGTAAAGAAAAGAATACTTTAAGAATCAAGGTCAGTAAATCTAAAACATTTCAGGAACTCTGAAAATATCCTTAAGTGCAGTCGCCAAGACCATAAAACTTTATGATGAAACTGTCTCTCATCAGGACCACCCTAGGAAAGGAGGATAGAGAGGTAGAGTTACAGGTTTACAGTGAATAGCTCTATTTGATTAATGTTCTAATCCTTATTATGGCAAAAAATACTGAACTAAGTAAAGAAAAAACTTAAAAGTATCCTCAAGTGCTGTTGCAAAGACCAGTAAAAACGCTATGATGATGAAACTGGCACTCATCAGGACAAATATTTTGGTTGCACATGATAAATTCATCAGAGTTACCTGCATCAGAAACTGCAAGTTAACAGAGTATTTAGTTTCTTTTTTTTTAAACACTTTTAAGTTACTACATGATTCATTATGTGTTCCTTCATAGTCTAGATGACTTCAGTATTCATTTATAATGTAGGAAAAATAAACAAACAATAAACGAGATTGAATGAGAAGGTG
The DNA here is from genome assembly GCF_023375975.1 of Astyanax mexicanus. Classification (NCBI taxonomy): domain Eukaryota; kingdom Metazoa; phylum Chordata; class Actinopteri; order Characiformes; family Acestrorhamphidae; genus Astyanax; species Astyanax mexicanus. Next base: position 29,841,314 of record NC_064411.1, read on the forward strand.
TGTAAATGAATAATGAATGAGTAATAAACGTTCACATATTTGCCTCTCCGTCATTTAAAATGCTCAGATTCAGGCCTGATGCTGGAAATGATTTTGGCTCCAATTAAATTGGGTCATAATTGAAGTGAATTTGTGCAGTCTGAGACTATACAATATTAATAACCTGTCTACAGTCTTTTAGCTCTACATGTGAAGCAGAGGCAAAACTGCATGATTGCTTATTTATTTATTTTTGGTTCTTAGTTCTTATCAACAGTCATTACTCTTCTTAACTCTTCTTAAGAGCACCAAGTTCCTTGGTGTCCACTTAGCAGATAACCTCACCTGGACCCTGAACACCAGCTCTACAGCCATGAAAGCCCAGCAGCGTCTCTACTTCCTCCGGAAGCTGAGAAAGGCCCGTCTCCCTCCACCCATTCTCACACTCTTCTATAGAGGGACCATTGAGAGCATCCTAAGCAGCTGCATCACTGCCTGGTTTGGGACCTGCACCGTCTCTGACCGCAAGACCCTCCAGCGTATTGTGAGGACAGCTGAGAGGATCATCGGCATCTCTCTCCCCTCCATCACAGACATTTACACCACCCGCAGCATCCGCAAAGCAACCAGCATTGTGAATGACCCCACCCATCCCTCACACGAGTTTTTATCATTAATTGAGAAAAAAATTTAAACCTACATGCCCCCCCCCCCCCCCCCCCCACCACCACCACATCACCTGCCACACCTGTTCTCAATCAGAACGGTGATCTATCAGTCTGGAAAAGGTTATAAAGCTATTTTTAAAGCTTTGGGATTCCAGCGAACCACAGCGAGAGGAAATATCTACAAATGGCAAAAACGTGAAACAGTGGTGAACCTTCCCAGGAGTGGCCGGCCAACCAAAATTACCCCCATGAATGTTGCCTCAGTTAAGGTCAACATTCATGACTCCACCTTTAAAAAGAAAGAGATTGGGCAAAATTTACCTGCATGGCAAAGTGCCAAGATGAAAAACACTGCTGAGCAAAAAGAACATTAAGGCTTGTCTCAGTTTTGCTAGAAAACATCTTGATGATTCCCAAGACTTTTGGAAATATACTCTGTGGACTGACGGAACAAAGTTGAACTTTGTGGAAGGTGTGTGTCGCGGTATATCTGGTGTAAAAGTAACACCGCATTTCAGAAAAAAGATGAAAGACTCATTGCAAGTTACTCCAAATGCTTTGGATGGCAAAGGGTAAGGAACATTTTTTTTTTTTTTACGCAGGATTTTTTTTAAAAAACCTTCATTTAAATACTGCATTTTGTGTTTATATGATGATCTAAAACACTTAAAAGTGGCAAATGAAAAGAAAATAAGACATCATGAAGGGCCAAACACATTTTCATAGCGCTGTATCTCTCTCTCTCTCTCTCTCTCTCTCTCTCTCTCTCTCTCTCTCTCTCTTTCTCTCTCTCTAACAGAATATGCTAGTCAACTCTTAGCAGCTCTGACCCGTGGGATTAAAAAGGAAAGTTTGAGACATGCATTAGCGAGACCAACATACGTTGTCACGTTACACAGCACAGCAGAAAAGGCTACAGAATCTCTGTGGCATCTTAGTCATCTCTCTGGAAGTCAGGCCAACTGTTCAGGTCAGCTTAGCGTCAGCCGACCTGCTGCTAATTGGGCAGCAGTGAGTCTTTGAGATAAAAAGAAACATGGAGAGGAGCCAAGAGAAAATAGGGGACTTAAAATTTAGATAGGATTTAGAGTAGTGCTGGGCGGTATTCCGGTTCATACTGTATACCGCGGGGAAACTTGAACCGCTATGCATTTTTCCCATACCACCATACCACTAGAGGCTCTGCAGAGCGCTGTATAGAAGTGTAGAGCGCCATCAAAGAAGCTAACGGCCGCTTTGTGGAGCCTCATGCTGTCTAGAAACATGAGAACAGAGCTGTGTTTACATATATTATTACTGTAGCTTAAAGGATAATATTAATACACACTGAACTGAATTTATTTATTAACTGGAGAACCAAGGGAATTGTGATAAACTGATAAACAGCTGCTTAAATACTTGAATGCCCCTAATGGCTTCAGTAATAACACACTGTAAATTGATAGTAAACTTGTGTCATATTTTTGCAGTTATGCTTTTGAAAAATATATATTTTGAATACTTACATGTTTTTTTTAGTATTTTAGGTTCATTTATAGTGTTGATGGAACTATTTAAAATATTAATTTAGTAAAGAAAGCTGTGTTAAAGTTGTTGGTGTATCTCTTTTTAAGGTCTGTTGTTTACATTCAGCTGTTTTTTTTTATAATAAAATCTGATTTCTGCATATATTGTGTAATTTTGTGGGGAAAAGTGAACTCAGTAGTAATCAAAGCCCTAATTTAAAGCCTAATGCTTGATATTATATGTATTCCTAACAGTACAGTAGGTCACAAGCCTTTTTTAAAGCCTAGTCATGCAAAAAAATATAAATAAATAATAATAAAAATACTGTGATATACTGTGAAACCGTCAGAATCTTGCAAAATATCGTGATATGATTTTTTGGTCATACTGCCCATCACTAATTGAGAGTTGTCTTCAGTGCCCTAGCTGAGAGATGCATAACATTCTGAGCAGTCCGATTACAAATGATTGCCAAGAAACCTAGAGGCGTTCAAAGCATGGTTCATCAGACATCCCACTTCTCCTGCAAGGTCTGTGATTCTCCTGCCTATTGATATTGTAATTAATATAGATTTTTTTTGTCAATGTCAATGTCAATTTTATTTCTAAAGCACATTTTAAACAACAAATGTTGACCAAAGTGCTGTACAGAGAAATAAACAAAGTATAATATAACAAAATAAAATAGAGCAAAATAAAACCCCTCATCTATCAACTATCAATTACAATTTAACTACAATTAAAAGTCATCGAATAATAATGAGATTTTAGACGGGATTTAAAAGCCGACAGTGAAGGGGCTAACCTAACAGACAGTGGCAACTCATTCCATAATTTAGGGGCTAAGACTGCAAAAGCATGATCTCCCCTATGCTTCAGCTTAGATTTAGGGACCACCAGAAGGAGCTGATCAGCAGATCTGAGTGATCTTGATGGAACATATGGCTGCACGAGCTCAGAGAGATAAGTTGGAGCTGAACCATTTAATGACTTATAAACAAGAAGCAAAATTTTAAAATCAATCCTAAATCGGACTGGCAACCAATGAAGGGAAGCCAAGATAGGTGAAATGTGTTCTCGTTTACATGTTCCTGTCAAAAGACTGGCAGCAGCATTTTGAACAAACTGTAGCCGTGAGATTTAGGCCTGACCAGCATAGAGCCCATTACAATAATCAAGTCTAGATGAAATAAAAGCATGTATAACCCTCTCAAAATCATTAAAGCACAAGAATGGCTTAACCTTAGTAAAAGCCTCAACTAAAAGAAACTGGATTTAATAACAGAGTTTATCTTTTTATCAAACTTAAAATCACAGTCCATTATTACGCCAAAATTTTTAGCACAAGGTCTTACATAGGTGTCTAGAGAGCACAAGTCTTTTGGGGCTCAGTGACACTGCTAGGTCCAAAGATCAGCACTTCAGTCTTGCTTTCATTAAAATTTAGAAAGTTCAGGGCCAAGCTTTGATGTCCTCAAGACAATCTAGCAACAATTTTAAGGAGCTTGTATCTCTTCGTGTTAGAGGCAGATAAATTTGGGTATCATCAGCATACATGTGAAAGGAGATGCCATATTTCCTCAGAATGGTCCCCAAGGGAAGCATATACAATAAAAATAAAACTGGTCAGAGAATGGAACCCTGCGGAACCCCACATGTGAGAGGTGCTGACGAGGATACAAGGTCCCAAAGCCTGACAGAAAAACTTCTGTCAGACAAATAAGATCCAAACCATTCCAAAGCAGTGCCCCATATACCAACACATTGCTCCAGCCGAGACATAAGAATATCATGGTCCACTGTGTCAAAAGCAGCTGTAAGGCCTTAAAGCATACGAATGGCAAAATCCCCTGAGTCAGTAATTAATAAAAGATCATTAAAAACTTTTAACAGTGTGGTTTCAGTGTAATGGAGGGCTTTAAAACCAGACTGGAACACTTCCAAGATACCATTTCTATCCAAATATTCCTGTAGCTGCAAAAACACAACTTTCTCCAAGACTTTTGAGAGAAATGGAAGCTTGGAAATGGTTCTAAAACTATAAAGCACAGATGGATCTAAATTAGATTTTTTAATCAATGGTTGCACCATCAATGGTTGGTTTTGGGGGGGAAACAAGCAAGTCAGAGCAAGAATGTGACACAGACAGCATCCAGATTGGTCTCAACTTTTGCTTAGACCCGTTATTTTGCTGTGTAAGCATTATTTACAGTATATCCTGATTTAAATGTCTTTCTGCTTAGCAGATCTATTATATTCTATTGTATTATCTATTATCAATAATCTCCCTGTACTGTTGTTTTTGTTGTTTTGTTCAAAGAGGATGGGTTCCTGTTACTGAGTCTTGGTTTCTTCCAAGGTTTCTTCCTCTTAGTACGATATCATTTTTTCCTTGCCACTGTTGGTACTATCACTGTGGTGTTTACACATAAGAGCCTTAGACCTATATCTCTGTAAAGGTGCTTTATTGCAACTTTTTTTGTCAAAAATGCTATATAAATGAAATTACATTGAATTAGTGTTCTCTATGGGCGAGATTTATACTTGATGACTTGGTGCTACAACCATGAAGTAGGTATTTGCAGGGTGGAATGTCTAGAAGAGTCTTCCATTTTACTTTGGACTGCCCAAATCGAGACCAGTGCTAGTGCTAGTGTTGCTTGTGATGCTCGCACAACAGTCACGAGTATCACTTTTATCAATCAGCTTGTCAATGTAGTGTGCTCAGCTAACTCCTTTGGACGGTGGATGGTGTCTGACACCAATAAATCCATAAATTCTGCTATTTGCTTATTTAGGAGTATTTTATCCTCTTCAGTAATGTCATAAAGTATTGTATTGTCTTGTGATATATCGAGTATCATAGAATCACATTTACAATATCTTAGTTAAAATGAGCAACATAACATGATATTATCGCACAGTAAGATGCCATGCTTGCACAACAGTCACAAGTACTGCTTTTATCAATTACCTTTTCAATGCATTGTGCTCAGCTAACCCCTGCGGATGGTGGACATTGTAGTCTCATGCTTATTATGTACGTATTTTCCGGGGCATTGATGCAGTTAATGTGGGCGGGGCTTTGCTGTCAAGCTACATGAGTAGGGTTGGGACGGAACATCGATATCACAATATATTGTATTGTATCATTTGTATCATTTGCGTATTATATTGATATATTTATTAAAACATAACTAAAGTTACTGCTTTATTAGTCCACATGGTGGCACTATAATCAAATTAATAGAGCAAACCTGTGGTTTGTATTGGTTGTTAAATTCTGTGAAACTGACACCAATAAATCCATAATTCCTGGTATTTGCTTATTTAGGAGTATTTTATCCCCTTTAGTAAGTCCGTAAAGTATCATAAAGAAATGTCTTGGGATACATGTATATTGTGTACTGTAGGATCACAATATCGTAATATCTTCGTTATTATGACCAACAAAGCTTGATATTATCGTGCAGTGTGATGCCACGCTTGCACAACAGTCACAAGCATTGGTTTTATCAATTAGCTTGTCAATGTAGTGTACTCAGCTAACCTCCAGCGGATAGTGTATTTTCACGGTTATGTACGTATGTTATGACAGAGGCTTTGATGCAATTATGATGTGTTCTGATCACCTCAGATTGTGGTTTAAGTGTGACCTGAAGACACACTGTATCCCGTTTGTCCTGTACTTTGTGCTGCCACTTATGATTGGATCAGACAGCACTCAAGATAATGCCAGGGGTAAACAGGACCTCAGTAGGATTGAATATTTTAATATTAAAATTGTGTTATCTAACTCCTGATCTTCAGCAGTGCATCTCACTCTTCCTTCATCTGGCACAGTTTCAGCTATCCTCTATGACTCACAACTCAACCCTATCTGCTCGATCTGCGGGCGGAATTTCCTGAAAGCATCTTAGCAAGGAGATGATTCTTAAGTGGTTGGGTGAGCATCCCACTATTCAACCACTAACTCAACCAGTTAATTACAACCCTGACAGCAGAGAACATTGAAATAATGTTGAATTATCATTGCAATACATCTTTTAATGTTGACGATGGAAAAACAATTGTTATACAACCTTTTATTAGTATTAATGAGTAGTATTAATCCTAATAAAACCGAGTGTTGCACTCTTGAGAGGGTTTTCCTGTTAATGGTGTTAAAAGTCTGTATTTTCTCTATGTGTATTAGTATTAATAATACTAAAGATGGACAGATCAATCAGCTATGTTTATTGGTTTCTGCTGATTTAGCCGGTCCTGTGAGATAATGCGGTCATAATTTCTGAGTTAAAAGTATAACTGCATCTCTTTGTACTGTAGGTGCTGATTGGTCACAGAAAGGTGGACTTTCTTGTTCCACCACTAGATGAAGGTTCATTGTAAAGAATCATTATAAAGAACACTATTTTGGTTTTTTTTTTATATTTTTCCATTTCTGTTTATGGAAAATTAAATTCATTAATTTGTAGAATGTGTAAGACTAACTAGAGTTCAGATTCTCTGCCCAAGCCAGAGCCCAACGTGAGATTTCCCGCCACTTTTCTGAGGCCCTGTTGGGTCGGCCTCAAGAAAATGGTCTGTGATGTAGGCAATTGTTTTTAATGCTAGTTTTCTTTTATTCTAAATAAAGCTATGGCAAGATGTGGGATCTGGGTGGTCCAGAGGACTAATCTGCCATCAGCAGCCGAAGTCAGAGAGATCACGATTGGCCATGCTCTCTCTGGTTGGGTAGATAGCGCTTTCTCTCCACATTATTTACTAATGCGATTTCGGTCAGCACAAGGCATCTGTGAGCTGATGTATCGGAGCCGAGTCGCTGCGCTTTCCTCCGACTGTGCTGTGATGCTACTCTGTAATGTTGAAAAAGAGGAGGAGTCTGACATACATGTACATGTATCGGAGGAGGCATGTGCTAGTCCTAACCCTCCTGGTGCTGGGGCATTGCTAATGATGGGGGACTGCAGCTAAGTGGGTGTGATAATCAGCACAATTAATTTTTTATATTATGTTTTTACTTAAATACAACATTAAATAGTGCAATACCGTTAGCCTATATAATAGCCTATTTCATTTGTTTTGATTAGACTGCAGTTTGCAGTTTGATAGACTATTATAGGCCATTATTATTCTATTACTGTATATCTTGGTTTATTTGTTGAGTCTGATCTAAGCTCTGAGACTAACACACAGAGAGAATAAAGACATTTAACGCTGTTAACTGGATAACCCTCTCAAGAGTGCAACACTCGGTCCAGTACAGCAAATGTACACAAAAAAATACTGAAGCAGCCGTCAGAAAATTAAAGGAATTACGTTTAAAATATTGGAGCTTTCATATTTTTTAATGCTGGATAAGCAGGTCTTTTCGCTTGTGTTTCCATTTTCAGTTCCAGACTAAGGTTCTCTCTAGGAATTCACGACTCTCTCAGGTGGCATCTCTAGCCTTACACTCAATTGATAAATTCCTATGTCTTACCCTGCCTTTTTGTGACATAGCCACATAAGGTTTAAAAAACACTGGGAACAATATTATTATGATTATTAATAATGAAATGATATGTACCTAATTATACCTCTGATTTTTTGTTATTTTATTTTGTTACAAAAGTAACAAAGACTTGTATCATTGTGGCTCTCTAGGAACATGACTAGAAACACTGATCTACACTAAGCTTCCTGAAAGCTGGTTTTTACAGCCCATCTGTTGATGCACAATCTGTGAGCCATCCTCTAACCCGTCATCTAAGGTCAGTTTCTGCAGAGAGCCCCAAAGTATGCCAGGAAGGCGTCCTCACCACACTGTCGCACCACCAGCCTGTACTGTTCACACCAAACAACATGACTTCATGGACTCAAGATCCTCTATCAGAATTATGCAGAAGAAACCAGGGTTTTCTGACCACCCAACTTTTTTTTCGTTCCTCAAAGACAGAGCTTTGATGCTCCTGGAGGCTACTGGAGACTGTTTTTCAGAATAATGCCTTTTTACAATGTGACAAGGATACAGAATATATGAATACAGATACTTCCCTGCCTGCTGCCATGTCCATAAATATTCCTAAAAAGAAAGGAATGCGTGATGAGCTCAAAAAACATCAAAAGGATAAGAAGAATACAAGTGTGATTTATGACAGAAGAACACACTTTTACAACAGCTGGCCCAAACAAAAAAGCAGATTTATATAAAGTGCTGTGGAAAAAGTGCCTTTTTTATCATAATTACATGTTTCAGATTAACAAACACATTCAAATATTAGACAAATATAACCGAAATAAATACAAAAATAAGTTTTAAAATGATAATTTCATTTATTAAGGAAAAGAAATGTGTCCAAAGCAGCCTGGCCCTATGTGAAAAATTAGTCTTTGGAGGAATTTTGTTTCACTCTTCTTTCATCCACAGCATCTCAATCAGACTTTAACCAAGCCACTCCAAAACCTGCCACTGGAAGCCATGCACATCCCTACCACCACCATGTTTTACAGAGGATGTGGTGAGCGAGCGTTTGGTTCTAGCCATTTCAAGCCTTCGCCAAACTTTCTTCTTCCCATCATTCTGGCACAGGCTGATCTTAGTTTCAACTCTCAGAAGACCACTGTTCCAGAACATCTGGCTTCTTTAGATGTTTTTTTTTTGTTTGGTTTAGTCTAATATGTTCTTTCTATTCATTATTTGCACCTTGTGGTGAACACTCTGTATTTGCTCTCATGAAGTGATTCTGTTTCATCAACTGCTGTTTTTTGTTCTTGGTCTACCTGTTCGACATATGTTACCTAGTACACCAGTGACGACTATATATATTATATAGTATATTTTGACACAAGTAATTTACTTTAATACTTTGGAAAACTCCCCATTACTGGGTAAAAAATTAAATGATGGGGAAAAAAAACAAATAGTTTAAATAAAAAAAATGGAGTTTTGTTCTCCATGGCAGCGCAACTAAACTTTTCCCAGCAGTGTTTATTACGGTTAGCGGGAGAGACGCTGTGTAAATCACGGCGTTCGGTCAAGTTATGCTACCCATCGACATGTGCTCCTTTACGGCACTACGCATGCACTGAGCAACATTTTTTGGTATGTTTTCATGTTTTTAATGATAATTCCTTAAGTTTTAACAGGGAACATTAAACAATCTGAACATTAAAAACATGTAAATAGCAGTTAAAGCATAGCAATGGCAAGTAAAAAAAAACTGTACTGTAAACTGTAAAATTTATAGTCACCTATATGACCATCACTTTTTAACAGTAAAGAAAAAAATGGATCATAGAAACCTATACCACTTGTTCTTAAAAAAATGTTTTATGGGGTGGTCTGAACAAGTACTGCCTGAAAGGTCCAAATTATTTAATTTAATAATTATTTCATTTATGATTTGTTTGTACTTTTTTGCATCAAATAATTAAAAGTAACTATGTAACTTTTACTCAAAGTACATTTTAAATTGAGTACTTTTTTACTTTTACTCCAGTAGATTTTTAGATGGGTACTTTTACTTTTACTTGAGTAGAATTTTAGCAAAGTAAAGGTACTTTTACTTAATTACAACTTTTTCAGTACTTTTTCCACCTCTGGTTACCCGCCAATAGCATTCACTAGGGGAGGTGACTCTGACCCCGCCCCCAAACGGTCAAAACCACCCCTTTCAAAACTCAACTCTGTTTTGTTCAGTGAGCAAACAATTCCCTTTTTTTTCCCCACGAGTTTCACATTTGTGCTCACGCGAAGTTAATTGACACACGTAAAATGTAAAAACACGCTGGTTAATTTTTTTTCACCTGTTGTTTTTGCGCCCCCGACTTTTGACATTGATGTGACGCCATATTAATGCCATTTATTGGTCTTTAAATGCCAGTAATATCATTTATCACAATAATTTCTGGGACAGCGTATCGTTTGCAAAAGAAACTTGTTTTCGTGACAGGCCTAAGTCAAACACACTCCAGCCATTAGGTTCCAGTCCCACGAGTTTTAAACTCTAATCATATCCTTGTTCACCTCTCCGCTGTCGCACTGATCTGGGACACCGGCACACACACACACACACACACACACACACTCTTTCCAATCCTGCTGCCGTTCCCGTGGGTCTCCTGAACTCGTTACCTATTCCGTTTAACAGAGACTATCTGATAACACGCAGTAATGAGACACACACACACACATTCACACACACACACACACACATACACACTCACACACACACGCCTGCATGTGCAGCATTGGGACGGTCTACATAAATCACAGGGAGATCTGAGGAGTCCTTAGAAAGTGTGACCCACTTAGACGCTCTCGGCTGCATGCAGCTCTCCCAATACCCCGACATTTCAGCGTCTGGCTGTCAAATGAATGACAAGCCAAAAAAACTCGCAAACCCGCCGCCCAGACTCTGATACAGCCGTCAAGCTGTCAGATTAAACACTGAGCTTTTCATCAATATTCTGACACGTCTCAATAGCCGCTCTTACGAGGAATGAAACGGACCACTCCGATTTGCCTCAGTAGCATCATCACATCAATCAATCGATCCCTCAGCTGATACGCAAGGCCGGCTACAGTAACGACCACAAGAATTGTTCAATTTGGCCAGTGCCAAAGTTGATTCATTGTGTTTAATCAATGTCACATCAATAACTTTAATTCTCAATATTAACTTGCGTCAAAATGTCAAATTCAATGTTTCTCAATTAATAGCGTTAAAACATCTCGCAATAATACAGAGTAAAGTAGCTGAATGGTCAGAAAATGTCATGGTCATTTTGTCACCTTACAACCATAAACTTAAATATATTGTATTGAGATTTTAAGTGATAGACCAACACAAAGTAGCAAATAAATGAAAAGTTTAATGTGCAGAAAATATTCAGCCCCTCTATATCAATACTACCAGCTTTTTGCATCTAGAGACTGAGATTTTTGTTTATTCTTCTTTACAAAACAGCTCAAGCTCAACCAGATTCAGTGGAAAATGTATGTGAACAGCAGTAATTTTCACATCTTGCCACAGAAGCTCAATGGGATTTAGGTCTAGACTCTGACTGGGTCATTCTAACACATGAACCTAATATGATCTATTCCACTGTAGCTCTGGCTGTATGTTTAGGGTCATCGTCTTGCTGGAAGGTGAGTCTCCTTCCCAGTCTTAAGACTTTTGCAGCTTCCAACAGGTTTTCCCTGTATGCCAAAAGTATTTAATACTAAGTAGTAAGTATTTTGGGGTATGTTTCTACCAGCTTTGTGCATCTACAGACTGCAGAGATTTTTTTATTCTTCTTTGCAAGAACGCTCAAGTTTAGCCAGGATGGATAGATAGTTTCTGTGAACAGCAGCAATTTTTATGTTTTGTCACAGAAGCTCAGTGGTATTGTAACGACCGGCAGGGAGATGAAGAAGCAGGAAGCATGATCTTAGCAAGAAGCTCTTTTATTAACAGGGTACTGCTCGCTTACAGCTCTTATAAGAGCTTGGAGAGTTAAACCCAAACAAACAATAGTCCAAAAATCCCTACACAGCCATGGTAGTTCCCCCTAAAACCACCCAAAACACACCCCACAATGCCCTGCTGCCCCCCGATTAACATAACCCCATAAGCACACACACACACAAACACCCCGTGACGATCGTCACAGTATTTAGGTTTTTAGGACTTTAACTAGGCTCATTGTAACACATCTCTTTGTGACCTCCTGAATGAGTTGTCCATGCCCCTTTGGAGTAATTGTTTTTTAAAGTTGGCTGGACACTCCTGGGAAGGTTCACCGGTGTTCCATGTTTTCTCTATTTGTGAATAATAGCTTTCACTGTGGTTCACTGGAGTCCTAAAGCTTTAGATGACTTCCATCTGTTTTTGAATTTCTTCAGATCGAGGTATAATAATGTGCTGCTTTTTGAGATCTTTTATCTGCTTCATGTTGTCAGACAGGTTCTATTTAAGTGATTTCTTGATTCTACAGGTCTGGTATTAATCAGGTGTGGTTATGGTTAGTAGTGACATTGAACTCAAACTTTCCAAAAATGTGATTAATCACAATGAATTTATGGGGAAAAAACACTTTTTCATAAAGGGCTAGATTGGTTTGGATGTTTTTTTGGATGTTTGTTTGATAATATAAAATTTAAGTATTTCAAAAATGGAAAAACAAAAGAAACCTGTAAGGGAAAAAATTCTTTTGCACACCACAGTCTCTCTGTTTTCAGCATAAGGCAGTCCTTTAAATCAGAATAAACTTCACCGTATTGCTGATTAATTGTCATCAGAGCTTGTCACAGATAACAGCAGCTGCCTGAGGCAACTTCAGTCTCATGCTAATTAGCCAGGCCTATTATGACACCTGTCATCCTGTAGTTTACCTGCTGTGATCTGAACACAAGGCCATGTTTACAGCCATGGGCTTTCCTGCTAACATGCCCATACAGGGCTAATATACGTGGAACATAAGTGGACAGCAGGGTTCAATCCCATTTCACCTCTTGGCCCTACCACTTACCCCTACCCCTTCTTTTCTAGTGTAAACCTTACCCTTGGATCAGAGTTACAAGGGGAAGGAATGAAATCCTCCCCCCCTAAGAATTGGGACAACCCTACAAGCACCCGATACGTCAGCAGGATCGCTAAAGTTCAGCAACCTAGCTGCTGCTGGTTAACTAGTTAACTTTAGGGCTTTATTGTATGTCTTCAAGAAGATGCTGGTGGTGCAGCAATTTGTAATTATTGTTCGTTCCTTAATTTCTCTGTGATGGGCAGCTGAAATTAGCTTTGATTAAATTGTATTTTATTTTTCCATTCCGCCTTAAATGCTACAACCCCTGTCGTCTGTTGCACCATTTAAGGTGGAACCAGCTAACGAACCCTATCTCTTCCCCCTACCCCTCCAGCTTAATAAAAATAGGGACACCCTTAGCATGCATGTGCAAAACAGAGGAGTAGGGCCAAGAGGTGAAATGGGTTTGGGCCTAAGGCTTCCCAGTTAGGCCTTATCAACACAGTCCACCTTAATCTCATATGAGTCCCATCTAGGCTGTGTGTGCAGTGTACAACCTAGACGTTTTAATCTGAGTAAACATGAAACGCAGTTAATAAATTATAATTTCATTTATTAAGGCAAAAAATGGGTACCACTTTAAAATAAGACTTCCTTTATAAAGAGTTTATAAATGGTTTACAATTAGTTTATTAATGGTTACTAATTAGGTTGTAAATGCCTTAAAAAACATTAATAATCAGTTATAACACCTATGTAGAAAGGGCAACAATGCCCTGTTGTTTGCCAAATAGTGAACCCACAGCCATCTATATTGTTGCCCTTTCTAACTATGTGTTATAACTATTAATGGTTTTTAAGGCATTTACAATCTAATTAGTAACCATTAATAAAATAATTGTAAACCATTTATAAACCCTTTATAAAGGTAGTCTTATTTTAAAGTAGTACCAAAAAATGTATCCAAACCAATCTAGCCCTGTGTAAAAAAGTACAGTATTTGCCCCTAAATCTAATAACTGAGTTTGACTTTTTCACATCTGTGGAGGAGTTTTGTTTCACTCTTCTTTACAAAATTGTTTTACTTCAGACACATTGTAGGATTTTCCAGCATGAATGTCCTGTTTAAAGATCATCCACAGCATCTCAATCAGACTTTAACTATACCACTCCTAGCATTTTTAAAATGCTGTATTAACTGTACGCCAGATGTAACGGGACACACACAAAAAGTCCACAGAATATTTTGCTTAGCTGTTTGTTGGTAAATGTGAGATGGCCTTTGAATTATTTTTGGTCAGCAGTGTTTTTTAGGCTTGGAATTCTCCCATGGAGACCATTTTCAACCAGTCTCTTTCTTATTATTGAATTTTTAACACTGACCATAACTGTGGCAAGTGAGTTCTTTTGTGACCTCCTGGATGAGTTGACCATGCCTTTTGGAGTAATTTCAGTAGGCCATTTGTAATTAATACTGTATCTAATCACTGTGGTCCACTGGAGTCCCAAAGCCTGAGAAATTACTTTGGAACCTTTTCCAGACTGATAGATGTCAATGACTTTTTGTTTTCTCATCGGTTATTTTTTCCCTTAATAAGTGAAATCATAAGATTATCTGAAAAATGTAAGTATGATAAAAAAAAATGCGTTTTTACATCACTGTAAGTGATAGAAGGTATAACAAAAATAAGGCAAAAGTCACGGGACATGATGCTTGCTCCATGCCTTTTGGGTTTTCAGTGTTCAGTGCTGTATTGTTTTTTTTTTTTCTTTAAAAGAAACATCATCATCAGTCCTCCTGTGCTTTGATTCCATCAGCTGGGAAGCTCCATACCGTGTTCCAGTGCAGCAGCTTTGTACCTTTAAATTGAAACTCATCTCCGTGTGACTTTGAAAGTAATGCCTGACCTCTAACGGAAATTAAGCGAGTCTTGTAGCTCTGCTATAAATGATCACTCGCGGCTCTAGTTTCATGGCTCTGTAGCTTTTTTTTTTTTTTTTTTTAAGCCTCTGATGAAATTACTTGTTGAGTTGAGGCTCTGGGCAATTCCTTTTTCAAGGCCACTGTGCTGGATCGGAGAGGGTCCGGGGGGCTGTGGGTGAGCGACAAAACACTTTCTGTAGGAACTGGAAATTAGATTGTAAACAGCCGCGTGTGTGTGAAGATCTGCGCTGCTCGTAGAGAAGCGCACTTTATGTTGGCTGATTTAGTATGCCGTGTACGCTGCTGAATATTGACTAGTCGTGGGTGTACTTCTAAATGCAGATGGAAGATACACAGTGCCAGAATCAATACGCACTTGTGTGCCTCCGAGAAAAATGCATCTTAATTCACCTCAGTTCGCTCCTCGGGTTCTCGGGCCTCGGCAGCATAAACATGACTGATCTTCAAACAGCGTCCACAAATCTGGACTAGGTGTAAACTCGAGACTTTGGGAAGTGCCTGTTTTAAAAGAGTGATAACTTAAAAGAGATATGTTGGTTCTGCGGTATCTGTAGGCCTTGCGTTTGCTGTTAGTACGGACAAACGCACACCTCATGTGACGTACAGAAGGGTTCTTGAGTTTTTGGAGACTGAAATGGAAAGTAAATCAATATGTGGGTTTGAGATTTCCCCCAAATTTGCAGATGTTATTTTGAGGCTGTTTTTAATTCAACCTTGGCAGAAGCAGCTCATTATTTCCCTCCTTGTCTCTTTCGCTGTCTCTTTTACTTTGTTTCTCTTTGTGCTTCTCACTCACCCACTCACAAATTCCTCATCTCTCTCTCTTGCTCTCTGTTTTTTTATATTGCATCGTCATATACAGTAGCTTGGAAAAGTATTCATACCCCTTGAAATGGTTCACATTTTGTCACCTTACAACCACAAACTTAAATGTATTTCATGGGGATATCAAGTGACAGACCAACGCAAAATAAATGCCAATAAATGCGAAGTGTGATGCGCAAAAATATTCTTCCCCCATATCAATACTTAGTAGAGCCACCCTTCACTGCAGTTACAGCTGCGTGTCTTTTACTGTATGTTTCTACCAGCTTTGCGCATCTAGAGACTGAGATTTTGGTTCATTCATCTTTATAAAACATCTCAAGATCAGCCAAGTTGAATGGAGAGCGTCTGTAAACAGAATTTTTCAAGTCTTGCCACAGATTATTGGGTGGAAAAAGAAAAAACAGCTCATCACTCTGAACACACCATCCTCACTGTGAAACACGGTGGTGGGAGCATCATGCTGTAGAGATGCTTTTCTTCAGCAGGGACAGAGAAGCTGGTGAGAGTTAATGTGAAGATGGAGGGATGGAGTTAAATCTTGTTGAGCTTCTTTGGCAAGACATGAAAACTGCTATTCACAGATGCTCTCTATCCAACATGGCTGTCCAACGAGCTTGAGCTGTTCTACAAAAAAAGAATGAGCAAGAAATTGGTAAGGAAATACCCTGAAATACTAAAGAAAGATCACTCAGTACTTAGTACTGAATCTTAGTATTGAAACTTTTGCACATCACACATTTCAGATTTTTATTTAATGAGAAAGTGTTCAAGAAAAATGAATTCCTTTTTTTAAGGAATTGTAGATAACCAACACGTCTTGAGCTCCTGTATATTAAAACCCTTTTATCTTTATTATCCATGAGCATACGGTCTGTAGTTCACCTTTTACATGGCCCTATATGGCCTTATGAAATCTGATTTAATTTTAATTTTAGTTTTTTCCTTAATTTTATGTTTTGCCGTTTTTATTTTATTTTTTTTTTTTTTTGCTTAATTTTTTTGTCTTTTCATCTAAAATATATATTTAAGCATCAATTTAATGATTCTTTGATCTGTGGAACTCTCAGGGCCTCACTAATGTAACCATGTGTTAGCATGTTCATTTCCTTAGTGTTCACTAGTGGCTCTATATAAAATCTAATAAAATAGAGGGACTTCACACCGTCAGTCTGGAGACTGTATTTTTATTTTTTTTATTTTGACTTTGCAGGTTCTCTCTCTCTCTCTCTCTCTCTCGGTTCAGTTCAGTTTGTAGTCAGTGCAGCTTTAAAGACAGAACTGATTGTAACAAGTAAATATGTCACCGCCTTTAGCTCAGGCTGTTCTGTTCTGCCTGACGACGGTTTGACACTTCTTCATGAATTTGAAATAGATTGTATTCAGTTTTTTTCTCTCTCAGATTGCCTGTGTTTTTTCTCCATCAATTCTGCTGACAGTTTTCAAACTTATTCAAACCTTGCTTGAAATCGCATGATCGTCTGCTGTCTATGAATGACCTCAGGGAATGATTTCTGCTCAGTATAGATCAGGGTTATAGCAATCAAGTTTGGCCGTGGGCCAGATATTTTCCAATGCCATTACGTGGCGGGCCACAAAAAAAAAAATAGTTTTGGAAAGTGAAGTGTAATGGGATGGAGTGCTACAGACTAGTAGCTCTCCAACCCAGAGGGTTGTTGAACCCAATTGCAGAACAGTTGAAATCAAAGCAGGTAAACCTAAGAAGAAAAAAAATAAATAAATAAACACACTACTCCTAAAGCGGGATCGATCCTGTGTCATCAGGGTCGTGGTCCAATACACTACACTAGCGCTGACTGGCTAGTGAATTGGGAAACAGGTGGGAAAAGGTGGAGCGCGACAGAGAGACCGGGGAGGGATATAAACAAAAGCTGGCCAGAGAGGCATTTTTTTTTATTTATTTTTTTTTTATTATCGTTCATTATAGTTCAAACAACCTCACGGGCCAGATGTTTCATGCTTGTGGGCCACATCTGTCTAATGCCGACCCCTGGTGCAGATCCTAAAGCTTACATTACCTTTAAAAACTATACACCTTATTCCACCATTTCGCCCACTTTCAAGAATCACTGTTGCTTCTTCTGCTTTTTTTGTGGAACTTCCAGTTATTTCATGCCAAGGGCCCTAGCTTACGCCCTAAACAAGGCTCATTGCTATCTTACACCCCGTCAACAGTCTATTTTCATGCCTTGCGCCCATGCCGATAAAACAGTATCAGAGTTTAGGAAGAAATTTTCACTGATGGGTGTGATGGCCTGGAAATGCTGGAAGTGCACCACTGATTGATTAAAACCCGGACAGCAGTCAACAGTCAGCCACCCAATCCAATCTTAGCTATGCATGAGTATCCTCTGCTGAGACGCACTTTGCCTATGCTCCCAACAGGCTTACTGTGCTAGTGATAGAGGCATAGCATTGCTCATGCAAAGAAATCACTACTTTTACACTAGCTACTAGTCAGATCCACTAGTTCCGTTGTTATAAAGCTAAATGAGTTATGCTTAGATTCCAAGGACAGAGAAGAACACTTATTTAGAAACTAAACTGAGGATAAAAGACTGAAGGATGGAGGATAATCTTCCATTTCCTTCTCTCAGGTTGTTTAAATGTCATTTTTTCCTTCTGTCAGTTTCATGATGATAATCAGCAGAAAGGTGTGAACACGCGATGTGCGTCACGCAGCCTGTTGCGTTGGGCAGGTGGCAGCTAATTCACAGCATGGGTGTCCAAAATTTGGAACGATATACTATTTAAAAAAAAAAATACAAAAGAGGAGAAATTATATTCTCAAAGGAAACAATGAGCTCTAATGGCTCCCAGCAGTTTCACTTCACTCTGTTTTTACACACCATCCAACACTCAAAGGTTGAGGTCAAAGCACAGGTGAGCAGGTACAATTACTGCAATCAATTCATTCATTTATTTTTCCAATACAAAATCTACTTTTAGTATTCTTTACACAATGATATACAGAGGTGCTTGAACGTTTGTGAACCCTGTGGAAATTTTCTATATTTCTGTATAGATATGTCCTACAGGAGTTGGACAATGAAACTAAAACACCATGTTTTTTGGATACAATCCGGGTTAGCACCGAACATCCCTTTCAGACAGCTTCCTCTTACAGCGTCCACAGTTAATCCTGTTGGATGTGGTTGGTCCTTCTTGGTATTATGCTGACATTACCCTGGATACCATGGCTCTTAATACATCACAAAGACTTGCTGTCTTGGTCACAGATGCACCAGCAAGATGTGCACCAACAATTTGTCCTCTTTTGAGCTCTGGTATGTCACACATAATGTTATGTGCATTGCAATATTTTGAGCAAAACTGTGCTATTACCCTGCTAATTGAACCTTCACACTCTGCTCTTACTGGTGCAATGTGCAATTAATGAATATTGGCCACCAGGCTGCTCCAATTTAGCCATGAAACCTTCCACACTTACACTAACTAATGACAGGTGTTTCAGTTTCATTGTCCAACCCCTGTAAATCATCATCAGCTTTTTACACAAGTCCTAAAAGTAGATCCCAGTTAAACAAATGAAACAAAAATATTATATTTGGTCATTTATATATTAAGGAAAATTATCCAATATTACATTTTTTTGTGATTGTGTAGCCAAACTAGGGTGTGACCCCCCGCCCCTTTCATTGTTGATGACCATTTTCTTTTTTTTTTTCACTGTCCCCCACCTTTTTTTCTTGTTATACTTTGTTTTATTTTATTTTATTGTATTTTTTGTCTTCTTCTCACAATGCCCACAGTACCTAAAACTCTGTATAAACACTAATAAATAATAAAGCTCAATTGGTCCTCCGAAGAAGGGGGGGTGGTGGCGGGCAAAAAAAAAAAACAAAAAAAAAATCTTTTTCTGAGGTCCTCAGAAATCTAATTTGTTTTTGCCATTACATGCTTCCACAAATGTGTGTTTAAGGGACCTGACTTTGGTCTTTAAATGAAACAGGCTCCGCCCACTCACTCCTGATTGTCATCCCATTCATTTAAAAAACAAAAAAATCCTGACTCTTAATTTCACCTTCAAATGAATACTAATCCTAGAGATTTGCATACATTTGCCACTTACATAAATGTATATAATATAAATATTTACTCCTCAATAAATATGAATATTCTTGTCTCAGTTGGCTTCTCTTTATTTACTTTTATTACAGGCGTGAAAATCTGATGATGATTTTATGTCATATTTATACAGAAGTATAGAAAAAGCACCACTGTATACATTAAGCAGCAAAAGAGAGAGAGAGATAAAAGCCACATTTTAACATTGTATTGGATTTCATTAAATTCTCTCTCTTTCTCTCTCGCACAGCGAGGTGTGGGCATTAGAAGGTTAAGTCCAGGGAGATGGGGTATTAGCCTCAAATCAAAGCTGGCTTCAGTAGGTATCTGTATTTCACACATTGCAGGGTTTAATGCTTCAATGACTGCAGGTTGGACTAAGGAATACATGCTGGAGACTGTGGAAAAAAAGCAGTGGAACCCTAATGATCAAAAGGGTTAGAACATACTGTACTTTGTTGCTTTTTTTTACCACACAGTTACACACAGTCTCCTCCAAAAACATTGGAAGTATTGAGCAGTGTGGCCAATCATTTTGTCATTTCTGCTGTTGACTAAAAGCATGTGGGTTTGTGACTGTCAGGTGTGTTTTATCTTGATACATTGATTATTTAAAGGTTACTTTCCGCTAAAATCCACTTATTTTGTTCTTTGTTAGAAGACTATAGGTCTCTCTGAGCTGTATATGCATGAAACTCTTCCTCAGCCTCCACTGTCTGCAGTAGCTAGTAAAAGAAAATCCTCAGAAATACGAGTTGATCCGAGAGATGTTAGGGCGTCTATTTCAACCAGTGAGTTCATGGCCTCGCCCACCTCGGCTCAGGACCGCCAACAGCTAGCGCTGAACCCGGGCTACAGCTGAACTGACACTGTCTTATTAGCTAAGGAGAAGCTAACAGCTCTGTTTACTCTGTTTACAGCTTCTGTTTACAGAGTTAGTTAGCGTACGCTATCTTGTGTAAGTAACTATAGGTTTAAATTGGATCTCCGGTTGATTCTGTATTTTACCAAGACCTTAAATACAAGCATTTATTCGCACAGCCGTGGGGAGAGCGGCGCCACGGCGGGCAGTCTCTGTCCACATCGCGGCATTGATAACATTTCTCGTCCGCAGGGCCACTAACTTTAACTTTACCTAGAACTCAGTGCTGTATCTTTTTAACTACGTCTGTATCTCTGAAAACATTGGTCCTTTGAGTTTTAGAGCTGTAAAATTGACTGTGGTTGGGGGAGCAATGGGAAGGGGGGCAGGTAGGCATTCTCTACTCCAGTGCTGTTAGTCAATCAGAGAAGATATATTTGCATGTGTGAATATTCATGAGCAAGCACTTTTTTTTTTTTTAAATGACTCACATGGCATTCATTTACACTGGAGACCACAACTAGACATTTTAAAATGAATTTTAAAAACGATAAAATGAGACCTTTAAACAATAAATAGTGCAGAACGTCCATCGCTCAACTATCGTCCATAACCAGTACAACCTTACTGAATGTCCTGAAGAAGAAAGTCGTCACTGGTGTACTAAATAACAGGTGATGAACAGCTAGACCAAGGAAAACTATAGACCAAGGACGGACTGATTGTGGTGACTGATGAGACAAAGATTAACCTTTACCAAATATGATGGAAAGGCTAAAGTTTGGAGAAAGAAAGGACCTGCTCATGATCTCAAACATCTGTGAAGAGCTCAACAGTGTCTGCAATTTCATGGATTTTTGCAGAATAAAATGGACTTATTAATCTTCATTGATGTTTAATGGACTCAGAATTCTACAGAAACATTTTGTCTGTGAATATAAAGAAAGATGAAACCGAACTGATCAGCAGATCCTTCATCGTGCAGCATAATGATCCCAAAACCCACTGCCGCCTGGAAAAGCATCACTTTTTCAATATGTTTGGAGGGGACTGTAAATACTGTAGTAGTTTGTGTGCAATAAACAATAGCA
Source organism: Astyanax mexicanus (assembly GCF_023375975.1). Taxonomy (NCBI): domain Eukaryota; kingdom Metazoa; phylum Chordata; class Actinopteri; order Characiformes; family Acestrorhamphidae; genus Astyanax; species Astyanax mexicanus. The sequence continues at coordinate 29,862,791 of NC_064411.1, forward strand.
TAAAAATATATGTGGTATATTTTGCTTTGTAAGAAACAATGTAAGAGGCAACCAGTGAAAGAGAAAGAAAAAGGGGAACACCATTCCCAACTGATACTGTTAAGATTCAGGCTCGATAGCCCATCTTATACTGCAGTAATTTCCATTGCAGTGATTTTCATTCACCATCAATCCCAGGTGATTAGTGGTAAGAGGCTCTGCAGGGTAATAGTGAGCTGGATCACATTAAATCTCCTCCAGACCTTAAAAGAAAGCAGTCCGGTGTGATACGTTCACTGCGGCACTGAAGCGTGGAGTCTCTGCACTGCCCAGGAGAGACCATTTCCGCAGAAAGGTGCGAAAATTTTCAGGACCACCTGCAAACTGAGAGAAACACACTTTTATTACACTCAGCCTTAAAAAAGCTGGAAAGTGGTGCAGTAGTACTGGAAGATATAGAGTTGCATGGGGGCAAACAAAAGGACTGTTTCTTTAGATAATACTTTATTTTATCTCCTTGGGAGGAGTCTCTACTAATTCCACTGGACCTAACATATACAAAAACACATACAGTGGCTAGAAAAATAAAATGAACCCCATGGAATTTCATGGTTTTCTGAATGAATTTGTCATATACAGTCATATAAAAAAGTTTGGGCACCCCTATTAATCTTAATCATTTTTAGTTCTAAATATTTGGGTGTTTGCAACAGCCATTTCAGTTTGATATATCTAATAACTGATGGACACAGTAATATTTCAGGATTGAAATGAAGTTTATTATACTAACAGAAAATGTGCAATATGCATTAAACCAAAATTTGACCGGTGCAAAAGTATGGTGCACCCTTATGTCGGGTGTCGTGTAACAAGCCCCCACCTCACCTCTCTGCCTGCAGAACTTGCCACCTGATTGTCCGACAGAGTCTCACCGACACATATTTGATCAGACGGGACTTTAAGCTTTCCGTTCATATAAATTATATACGGGTAGCTTAAAGAGAAGTTGTGTTACAGCGGATTAAAATAGATATTAATTTTTTCATGGCTCAAATTTCTTCAAGCACTGTTTGGATGTAAATGAGGATTACTGGAGACTGGTTTGATGGATCTGCTGGTTTGTGGAGCGGTGTTTGAGGCAGGAGTGTGAGGTGGTTCCACCTGGGCTCTTTTTACCCTCCATCACAGCCGACTGACGCTTCTTGCTTTTTCTGTTGCTATATTTAATTTTATCGCTCCAGAAAAGACCACTCGTGTGTGCAACCAACTCAAGCATTTGGGAGGGGAGAATTCCCATACGTAGCATATGGGAATGGAAATGAATGCAAGAATAAGATTAGATAAGGGACAGATAAGTGTCAAAATTATTTTTTCCGTCCAACTGGCCCAAACTCGAGATTGACATGAGCTGGCCCATCCGGAATCCTCCCATATCTCCCAATTAGCCACTCTGGGCCTGGAAGAATAAAACAAGGAACTTTGAAGGAGATCTTACTTTTTAGTTTTTTTCCCCAATGGATTTCTTGTAGATGCTTTACCGCACTGGGATGTCATTGCTATTTTTAGAAAGAGTAAGTTCTGCCCTTTCTCACCATATATGGATTATGTTTATGTGTGAAGTAATTAAGCTGAGAACACAAGGTGGGATTTTGGATGTAAAATCCGTCAGTAGGGTTCTAAGGGTTAAAAGATTATTTGTGTATCTGAGAACTGGAGGCATTTGCATGTTAGTGCAAAGTCACTTTATTGGACTCATTCCATCATACAAGGTCATCATTCACAGCTGGAGTCAAACCACAGACAAAGTCAGAGCAGGTCACTTTGGGAAAAGACAAAAAAAATCAGCCAGACAAGGTCAAAACCAAAAAAACAGCATGAAAATAAAAAAAAAACAGAAAGAAGAACAAGGTTTAAACTGAACCAATTAGGATACAAGCATTTTTAGCTAAAAATAGAGAACAAATAGGAGAACCAAAAATTCTAGATATTGATCATTCACCCTAGTAAAAAAAAGTATACTAAGTATTATTATGCTATAGTGCACTAAAGTGTGCATGTTAGTTTACATTAGTAATAAGTATATTTAAAGAGTGATCAAATAAAACAACTTTTTTATACTTATTATACTTTAATTGTATAAAAATAGTACAAAAGTCTTACTTAAATTAAAAGTGTTCTTGACTGTAATAAAATGGAACTAAAGTTTTAAATATACTTAAGTTACATTTAAATACACTACTTCCTGTATGTATGTAACCCCATATTTTAAATATGCTTACAGTAAAATTATATTTAATACGTTTAAGTATCACAACTGAATCACTATTATACACCAGGTATATTAGAAATGTACTAAGAATTGATGTTAAATATATGTGATCTATTTACATTACAGAGTACAAATATACATGCTTCTTGTTCCTGTCTTTTGTAAGGAGCACATTTCTAGTATACTTTGTTGGGTATAAAATAAACATTTTGATGTACTGTTTTTAATATACAGTTTTTAGCATGTTTTTAGCATTAACTTCATTTTTATATTTGACATTTTAATGTGTTATTTAACACCGTATCCTATAGTATATTTATATTTTCCCAATTATAATTGCAGAGCATTGAAATACATTTGAACTTTATCTTATATTAATGTAATACCTAAACATATTTTTAAAACATTTTACAAATGTAGTAATTTAATTTACTTTCTAAAAAGTTACACGATACATTGTACTTTAAGTGCTTTAACTACTGTAACAGTTTTTTTTTAAAACACAATTTGCTAAAAATGTACAAAAGTATATTTGGAAATAAGTATTTTAGAAGTATATTGAATTACATTAAACTAAAAAATGTGCTTCATAGTAGTCTATTTATTTTTAAATTCACTATATTGTACTTTTTTAAAAGTATGATCAAAGTTTACTTTCAAACATTTGATGAAAGCATAATATTAATGTACTTTTCATATAGTTCATTAGTTCATTAGTTCAAGTTCATTAAGGCTGTATACTTACAGCATACTTAGACATTTCTCAATATGTTTTAAGTACAATTAAGTAATTTTTTTATTCACCAGGGTATTCAATGAGGAAATGATGCAATGTTACATATCTGTAAATGGTATATTAGCGTAAAAATATATTAGCTAAACATTTCCAATAACTTTTGATTAGTCCTAAAAAGACCTGTGTGATTCATGAGTCATTGTCTTGCTGCATGACCCATTTGCTGGTATATTTCAGAATGTTTCATCAATGATGGCAATCCCTTTAACAGGCCTAGATGCAACAAAACTGGGCCAAACCATGATCCTCCCACCACCATGTTTCACAGATGGAATCATTTTTTTTTTTTAATGTTAGAATGCAGTGTTTTCCTTTCTTTTAAAATAATGCTTCTTTTTGGTTTTCAATTAAAATAAATCTATTTTGGTTTTAAAATCCACAAAACATTGTTCCAGTAGTCTTCTGGCTCGTCTGGCCGTACCATACGGCAGACCTCTAACCCTACAATGCACACTATTGCTGTTCAGTGGTCTTCTGATGGGGGTCTCATGAACATGACCCTAATAACCATTGTAACCTTTAGCCAAAGAGGGAAAGGCCTTTAGTTGCTTAGAAGTTACTTTGGGTTCCTTTGTGACCTTGCAGATTATTATTGTATAGAGGGTAATAATGGTGTTAGGTTTTCTCCATGTGTACACAGTCTGTTCTGAATGTGGATTGGTAAAGTCCAAACTCTTAAGAGATGATATATTTTTGTAATATTTTTCAGCCTTATAAGCATCAACAGCTCTCCTCAGAAATCCTCCTCCTTCTTGTGGATTTCATTTTCCAGCAGGACTTGGCACACTGCCCACACTGCCAAAAGTATCAATTGGTCTTATATAATATTATAATTTTCTGAGACTGATTTTTGCATTTTATTGGCTGTAAGCCATAAAATCATTAACAATAAAAGAAATAAACGCTTAAAATAGATCACTCTGTGTTTAACACATCTATATAATATATGAGTTTCACATTTTCAATTAAATTTCAGCTGAAATAAAGTAACTTTTCAATGATAAGTTATTGAGATGAACCTGTATACTTTGCACTTTAGCCAGGTTTTTTGTGGATTTTTAATGTTGGTAGCTGAAATCGAATGAAACTGAAACACCTGGTTTTAGAGCACAATAATTTAGTTTCCTGAAGGACAGTTCTGGTGGAAACAGGAGAGTTGAGGTGCACATTGAATTCTGCTGTGATTTGGGCAGCCGTGGTTTTATGTTTTTTGGATACAATCCAGGTTAGCACCCGAACTTCCCTTTCAGACAGCTTCCTCTTACAGTGTCCACAGTTAATCCTGTTGGATGTGGTTGGTCCTTCTTGGTGGTATGCTGACATTACCCTGGATACCGTGGCTCTTTATACATCACAAAGACTTGCTGTCTTGGTCACAGATGCGCCAGCAAGACGTGCACCAACAATTTGTCCTCTTTTGAACTCTGGTATGTCACCCATAATGTTGTGTGCATTGCAATATTGTGAGCAAAACTGTGCTCTTACCCTGCTAATTAAACCTCCCACACTAAAATGACAGGGGTTTCAGTTTCATTGTCCAACCCCTGTAGCATTTCCATTATGCAGGGTTTATGTGAAACCTGTCTCTCCTGTAAGTTGCTGTAGATAAAGATGTTGGATGAATTAGTGACCTGTTCTGCTCTCACAGCAGCGCTGGAGGAGGGGTGTGTGTGTAGCGCAGCAGGTGGGCTGAGGGGTGGTGTTGTCAGTGTTGTATGGTGTTGTAACACTTTTTTCTCTCTCTTTTTTCACAGGAATCTTGGGAAGTCAGGGTTGCGAGTATCATGTCTGGGGCTCGGTAAGTGTTTAACAGATGATACTGTTATCAGGAGTCATACTGTGAGCTTCAGCACTTTCCATCTCTCTTTCTCTCTCTCTCTCTCTCTCTCTTTCTATCTCTCACCATGTCTCTCACTTATTCCTTCTATCGTACTCTTTCTTTTTCCAACTCTCTGTCTGTGTCTCTCTCCCACACTCTCTCTCTCTCTTTGTCTAACACATTCTTTCTCGTTCTCACTCATTCCAACACACACTCTCACACTTCTCTCTCTCTCTCTTCCTGCCTCTGTGTTAGTCCCTTTCTCACTTTTGCGCCTTCTACCTTTTTGTTTCTCTCTTTCGCACACATAATAGTGCATCTCAAACAATTAGAATATCATTGAAAAGTTACGTTATTTCAGTAATTCAGTTCAAAATGTGAAACTCATATATTATATAGATGTGTTAAACACAGAGTGATCTATTTTAAGTGTTTATTTATTTTATTGTTTATGATTTTATGACTTACAGCCAATAAAAAGACCAAAAATCAGTGTCTCAGAAAATTTAAATATTATATAAGACCAATTGGTACTTTTGGCTGCAGTTTGGTGCAGTGTGCCAAGTCCTGTTGGAAAATGAAATCTGCATCTCCATAAAAGTTTAAAAGTTGTCAGTAGCAGAGGGAAGCATGAAGTGATGTAAGATTTTTTAGGGAAAACAAAACTGCACTGCCTTTAGACTGGATAATAAAACACAGTGGATCAACACCAGCGATGACATGTCTCTTTTCAATTTTTTTTTTTAAATGCACTTGTACACTCACTCACTTTTTAGTCAGGCGTGACTGTTGAAACAGCATTAAAAGCCTTTAACATTGAAAATATTTAGAAATATGATTAAATGTTGATACCATGGACCATGGTATAAAAAATAGTCGTCCAAAACTTTTTACAAATTAATGAAGTTCAACTTACATAGCGCCTTTCTAGAAACCCAAAGACGCTTTACAATTAACACCTTTTACATACAACCATTTACACTTAGCACTCATCCACACACCGGTGAGAAGCGGCAACCAATAGCGCACAGCGTACTCTCAACCGGAAACAACTGTCCACCTTGAGGAAGACTGCATCCAGCACTACAGCATTTACCCAGGACAGAGTGCCGATCCATATCAGGACACACACTCATACATACATTTACACATACACACCATACACTTTATACTTAAACACAGATCAATTTAGGGAAATCTCAGAGTATCCAATTTACCTGATCTCCATGTTTTTTGGAGTGTGAAAGAACACTGGAGTCCCCGGAGGAAACCCACGCAGATAGGGACTTGAACCCTGGGAGGCGAACATGCTAACCACTAAGCCACTGTGCTGCCAAGTCTTTTACTTAGCTAGCTAACTACCATTAAGCTAGCTGCCCAAGGACAAACTTACACACTCACACAAAACAGATCCAGATCCTAAAAACATCATGATGAAACTGGCTCTCATCAGGACCGCCTCAGGAAAGGAAGAGCACAAGTTACCTCTGTTGCACAGGATACATTTACCAGTTACCAGCCTCAGAAACCGCAAAGTTTAACCCCAGATAAGAGCCACCTAAATGCAGAGCATTTTGTTTTTATTTTTTAACACCAAAAGCATGACTTCAGTATTAATTCACAATGTAGGGAAAAATAAAAACATTGAATAAGAAGATGAAGTATTTCTCCCAGAAAACAATGAAAATTACCACCTGGTTCCACCTGGCAATTCCAGATGGTCCAGATCTTTAGAGATTTGTCCTTTACAAACAATTCCTTATGTTCCTTAATAGTCTTTCATCAGACATCATCCTTCTTCTACTATTTTGTCTACTACTTCCTGAGATCCTGAAGCTTCTCTAGAACCAACAACCCAAGTACTTGGATTCTTGGTCCCATTCTATCCAGGTAATTTAGAGATCTGTCCTTCACAAATGGTTCCTTATGTTCCTATACAGTTCCTAAACAGGCAAATCACCATATACTATGAAGACCAGTGCCAGTGGGTTCCCTATCTTGAACAAGCCATCCCAAGAGAGCTTGGGTATCAGCAACTACAGACCTCTATAGTTTCCCTCCTCTCAAAGGTCCTTGATGGATTTGTTTCTCTTTCACACTCAGAACAATCTACAAGACTCAGTCTGGCTTCTTAACCTCTTTGCAGTCTTCAAGACAGTTGCCCACAAAATCCTTCCACCCATTCTCACCAGTTTTAGAATCACTGGCTCTGCATGGTGGTGGTTTGGATTGCCTTGTTCCTGGAGGAGCATTCTTACCAGGTTAAAAAGCAAGGGGCCACACCTCTACCATATAGACTTTTCTTGGGCATCCCATTAAGCTCTTTGCTGGTCCTACTCTTTTCTTACTTGCTTGCTCTTTTTTGTGGAAGTCCTCTCATGGGTTCTCTTTTTAATCATAAACTAATAACACTCGACTTATCTTTTACTTCCCACGTTCTGACACCCAGATTTCAACATCTCATAATGGATGGCAGCTCATCACCTCATCACCTGAAACTCAACTCAAGACTGCGCTGCTGTACCTCCCTGTATCTCCAGGTTTTCACCAATACCTGGCCATTACCATCAAGAACTCACTTGTCCCTCCAAGTGCAGAAGCACAAAGCCTTGGAATAGTTTTGGATGACCAGTTATTGTTCTCAAATCGTGTTACAAACCTGATGATTCCTTTACAACATCTGAAAAATGTAACCTTTTCTCTCTATTGAAGACACTCTGGTGCTTGTTTTGGTTCTAGTTTCAAGACTTGAGTAGTGCAGCTCTTTGAAGGCTACCAGGCAGAGGGCCACACTGTTCCATATAAACTTTCCTTGGGCATCCCATAAGGCTTTTATCCCATAAGGCAATTTATGCTCACTCTCGTTGTGAAAGTATTTTCATGGGTTCTCTTACCACTGTAAGAGTGATAACATTAGACTCTTCCATTCTTTCCCACCTTCTGACACCCAGGTTTCAACTTACATCTTGGCAGGTCTTGCTGACATCTCATCATGGATGGCAGTCCATCACCTGAAACTCAACTCCAGCAAGACTGAGCTGCTGTACATCCCTGTAACTCCAGGTCTTCACCACTATCTTGCCATTACCATCAAGAACTCCCTGGTCCCTCTAAGTGTATCATTACAAAACCTTGAAGTAGTTTTGGATGACAAAATCTTGTTGCAAAACTGGTGCAAATTTCTAATGTACAACATTTGAAGGATCCAACCTTTTCTCTCTATTGAAGCCACTCGTGTGCTTGTTTAGGCTCCTGTTTCACGACCGGTGTACTGCAGGTCTAATCAGGTAGTTAGGCAAGGGGTCACATCTGCTCCATGCAGATTCTCCAATGGCATCCTACAAGGCTCTGTGCTCGGCCCTCTTCTTTTCTCACTTTATTCTCACTCTCTTACCACTGCTACAGTGATGCCACTCGACTCTTCCTTGGCAGGTCTTACTGACATCTCATCATGGATGGTAGCGCATCACCTGAAACTCAACTACAGCAAGACTCAGCTGCTGTTAATCCCCGTATCTCCAAGTTTTCACCACTACCTTGCCATTACCATCTGGAACTCACTAGTCACCTCAAATGCAGAAGCGCAAAGCTACGTTTTTAAATCTTGTTGCAAACCTGATGCAGATTTTTTCTTTACAACATTTAAAGAATTTAACCTTTTCTCTCTAGTGAAGCCACTCGGGTGCTTGTTTAGGCTCTTGTTTCAAGACTTGAGTAGTGCAGGTCTTAGCGGTTAACTAGACAAGAATTCTGCTCCATGCAGATTCTCCAATGGCATCCTACAAGGCTCTGTGCTTGGCCCTCTTCTTTTCTCACTTTATTCTCTTTATTCTCTCTTTGTGAATGTCTCCTGATAGGGTTCTCTTACCATGTCTATTCAGATAGCACTCAATTATTCTATTCTTCTCCACCTTCTGACAGCCAGGTTTCAAGCCTTGCCTTTTTTGACATCTTGTCATGGATGGCATCTTACCAACTTCAGCAAGTCTTTACCCCTATCTTGCCATCTTTTTCAATAACTCACAGTTCACTCCATCTGCAGAAGCACACAGACTTGAAGAAGTCATGAATGACCAGTTACCATTCTCAACCTTTCTTGTAAACCTGACTTGTCATGCAGATCGTCACATTCAGCTTTCAGAGAATTGAACCTAGTAACTTTAAAGAGAGCATCCACCTGCTTGTTTAATCTTTTTTTAATTAAGACTTGATTACTGAAATCTCCATCTGGCTGGTCAAAAATGGACCAACATCTTTGTTCTTGAAGGTCAAACCCCAATCTGTACCAAGTACAATTTGAGCTTTGTATGGCTTCTTCCTAATGCAACCAGTGCAACCAGATGCAACATTTTTTCTGTCTTCCTTTTTTTGGTTCCACTTTCTTTGGACGGTCCATTATACAGTATATGTCTCATAGATGCTCAACTAAATGTCTATTAAATGCAACTTAACCCTAAGTTGAATGTAAATGGTTCTCTGTAGAACTTCAACCATGAATACTCCTCAATACTGAACTCTAATCCAAACTTAAATTAAACCTTAAATCTAACCCTAAACCTAACCGTAAAATGTTAGGATTAGTGTAGGATTACATTTAAAAGAAAGTCATTAACTTTCACCTTAGAGTTTAGTTGCGTTTTATTGGCATGCAGTTGACTGTTAGTAAAAATGTTAGTTGAATGTTTGTTAAGCATCTATGAGGCATCTATAATGAACCATCCAAATATTTTTTTTTTTTTTGTAATGCCCTGTCATATAAATCTGATATCTCTTTTAAAAGCACCTACCCCAGCACTTAACCTTGAACTTTCCTTTAAGTGAACCAATGTTACACATATATCGAACCTACATAAATATTCAAAGATGCTTCACAATCATCATTTAGCCAATAAACACCAGAAACAACTGTCCACCTGAAGAAATATATTGAGCACTAGGGAGTTAAACAATTTAAATGTTCTTCAGTGGTCAGGACCCCACAGGACCACCACAGAACACCTATTATTTGGGTGAAGGGTAATTTATTCCCAGTACAGTGACACTAACATGGTTGTGGTGAGTAGTGGTTGGTCTTCCTCTTGTACTTCATCAGGTCATAAGATTCTTCCCACAGAATATTGCCCACTGGACATTTCCCATAGGATGGTCTTGGCTGGACATTTCATGGACTATTCTCAGCCCAGAAGTGAAACTGAAATATTTAAAAACTCCAGCAGCACTACTGCATCTGATTTCATTATGTACCAGCACAACACACTCTACTAACACACGCCACCTGTGGGGTTCTGACCATTGAAGGACAGGGTAAAATGGTGAAATTCTGTACTTTGTAGTTATCCACACTGATTTTGTCATCTGTACTGTATTTAGTAATTACAGGGCTTGGACAATGAAACTGAAACACCTGGTTTTAGACCACAATAATTTATTGTCCTGGCGGACAGTTCTGGTGGAAAACAGGAGAGTTGAGGTGCACATTGAATTCTGCCGTGATTTGATCAGAAGTGGTCTTATGTTTTTTTGGATACAATCCGGGTTAGCACCCGAACATCCCTTTCAGACAGCTTCCTCTTGCGTTCACAGTTAATCCTGTTGGATGTGGTTCGTCCTTTTTGGTGGTATGTTGATTTAACCCTGGATACCGTGGCTCTTGATACATCACAAAGACTTGCTGTCTTGGTCACAGAAGCGCCATGTCACCCATAATGTTGTGTGCATTGCAATATTTTGAGCAAAACTGTGCTCTTACCCTGCTAATTGAACCTTCACACTCTGCTCTTACTGGTGCAATGTGCAATTAATGAAGATTGGCCACCAGGCTGCTCCAATTTAGCCATGAACCTCCCACACTAAAATGACAGGTGTTTCAGTTTCATTGTCCAACCCCTGTAGTAGCATCTAAGCTTTAGAATTCTCCTGGACTTTTGACTGTTTGCACTAGTCACAGATACTAGATTGAGTAAACAGCAAACCATGTTTGTAAGTCCCTGTGAATAAGAGTATCTGCTAAATGTTCCAAATGGAAATGTTTCATCATTTTAATTTGGTCGAAAGTGCTAGACGATGGCCAACAAATGGATGCTAGGGGTCAGTGGGTTTAGCTAGCCTCTTTCTGAGTCTCCCACTCAATCTCTCTCTCTTAATTTGTCTCCCACTCTATCGCTCCCACTCTCTCTCGCTTTCTGTTTCTGACTGTTTCCCTAATCAACAGTTTTATGAATTAAAGATAATGAGCCAGCTCGCCTCTCTAAACCAACAAACCGCCGGAATAAAACATAAACAAAATCCCTGTTAGTCAAGCTGGGACTCATTTCAGAGCGCTGCTATGTGAAAAGTTGCAATTTCATGAATGAAGTCCCTTTGCATGTTTTCCAACCAATCAAACTCCCAATCTGCTGCACTTATTTAGCGCTTCAAGTTTCAAAGCATAACTCAGCAACTTTTTTTTTTTCTGGCACTGGCTCGGCTTATCCTGCTAATGCTAATCTCTCTCGTATCGATGTTTAATTTAGAACACATGATGGATATAAATTGCTTGGCAGCAGTTAGCGCACACAGCTAAGACACAGCAGGGCAGAAATGCGTTGACAGTCATTTCTCTTATCTCAGTCTCATCAACCTCGAGTCATAAAGCTCAATGGACTAACCAGACCCATCAACACATAATCGATTACTGTGCTTCCAGCATGGAGGCTTAATGCTTTAGCTGACTTCCCTTTGCGGGTGTCAATAGAGGCAGATTACAATGCTGGCGTTTCGTGCTGGTTTTCCTGACTGTTCATTGTTTTTTAGAGCTTTCACTCGAGCATTTGCAAACTGTTAGACTCTAGACTAAAGCATTTTTGGTAGATTGCATGAAGATGTGCACAGCGGTTACTGGCTCTAGGCTGAATGATCTCACTGAGACTCTGGATGGTAGCAATGCAAAGAAAACGAGTGTTTACCTAAAGACATCTCTCTAAAGCAGATTCTCTACTTATAATTGCAACCAAGCAATGCTAAGGAGGCTAACAAAAAATAAAGGCTAGTATCACAGGTCATGGTGTCATCCACACACGGAAATCAAACAAACAGTTTGGTACTAACAAAGTAGTCGTTCAAAAGCAGGCAGGGTCAAAATCAGAATTAAAGCAAATGATAGCAACATACCAGAGTGTGAGCAGGCAATAAGGGTCATAAACGAGATATCCAAAAAGCAGGTAGATGGTCAAGGCAAAAGGAGAAGTATATAAACATCATAAGGGTAGACAATGAGTAAAACAAACAATACAAGGCTAGGCAAGGGAGTGGTCGAAAAATACACAACGGATTGGCAACAAAAGAGCAAAAACACAAAGGAAACATGAGGTAAAAGAGCTAGAATACAAGATTCAATACTGGGCAGGGGTGAACAACTGAAAACAAGGGGTATTTATACTAGGGGAAGCAGGTGCGAGTAATCTAGAGCCTTGGCGAGCCAGAGTGCTGAAGCGTCACGTGATCAGAAATGTCCGGGAGGTCTGGTGTAGGTGCGTGCTGGGACTTGGAGTCTTTAGTGTGCGTGTTAGAGTCCATGGCAGGGAGACTGACAACGTCAGAAATGACAATGACACTGAGGTATGAAAGATAGAGAACCATTACCGAAAGTGAAAGAAGCATGTGGACTGATGAAGTACAGTAATATCACAGCATTTTCCTATATAAATAAAATGTTACATTGTGCAGTTGGTAGCATATGGTGCCTGGAGTAGCAAAGATGAAGGCACTATTATCTATATTAGGGCAATTTTAGGGTTAATTTAGGAAAGAAAAAGAAAAAAAATGCTACAAAATGTTGCTTTGGGGGTTAAGAAATACGCTACCACTTTAAAATAAGACTACCTAGAATTTTAGAAATTCTAGAATTTCCCCTCGTGGACCAATAAAGTATCTGTCTATCTATATATCTATCTATCCATCTACCTTTATAAAGGGTTTATAAATGTTTTACAATTTATTAATGGTTCTCCGAAGGTTTAGAAGGGCCTCACTGCACACCACTGCTAATTAGTAACCATTAATAAGCTAATAGTAAACCATTTATAAACCCTTTATAAAAGGTAGTCTTATTTTAAAGTGGTACCAGAAATACCAGTGTTTTACAGTGTGGGGATGTTTTTGGTGGGTGTAAACACACGCAAAGGTCCCTTCTCCAGAAGTGAGGCGACGTTTCAGCTGATAGTAGGTGCATCTGACAGGTACAGAGAGAGATTGCTACCACAGTGACCCAACACTGCTCCCCTGGGCCACTGACGGCTATGAATCATGGGCTGTGTAGTCTTGGGGCAGCGGGTGAGTCAAAAATAACAGAGGTCTCTTAGGGAAACACAGAGGAGGGTCAAAATTATAACGTAACACATAGACTCATGTTGGTGTGCTTCATGCAGTGCCTTGCAAAAGCCACATTTCAGGCTTCAAACATAATGATATGAAATTGTAATTTTTTTGTGAAGGAATCAACAACAAGTGGGACACAATCGTGAAGTGGAATGAAACGTATTGGATATTTTAAACTTTCTTTAGAAAAAAAATAAAAAGTGGGGCGTGCAATATAATTCAGCCCCCTTGTGTTAATAGTTTTTAGCACCACCTTTTGCTGTGATTACAGCTGCAAGTGGCGTTTGGGGTTTGTCTCTATCAGTTTTGCACAACAGCTGGAGCTCAGTGAGGTTGGATGGAGAGCGTTGGTTTGTGAACAGCAGTTTTCAGCTTTTTCCACAGATTCTCGATTGGATTGAGGTGTCCCCCACACTCAGCTCTACCTGCGATTTCCAAGCTTCCAACTACAATACCCAGAACGCACCACACCATGACATCACGCTCACTCCCAATCACATGACACACCGCATGACACCTCCAGGAAGTCCAAAGTACTGATTACCCTCGGTATTTAAGGACCATGCTCACACTCACACCTCGCCGAGTATCTGTTTGGTTATCCTGCAATACAAAGCGTTTCTATAGCCCTTGTTTGATATTCCGTGTATGATCCTGTTTTTGTGTTTTTCCAACTTTGATTATTTTTGCCTGCGCCCTCGTATTGGATTACTGTGTATGACCTGGACTGTTTATTAGTTTTTGGATTACTGCCTTTTCTGTGATACTGCCTGCCCGTGTATGAACTCTGGACTGTTACCCGTTTATGGTATGGTTTCTCTCAGCTATGTCTCGCTGGTACTGACCCTGTTTGTCTCGATTATCCTCGTAAGATCTTGCTCTTTTAATAAAGCTATTTATTTGTATCCGCACAAGTCCCATGCTTGTCTGGCCCTGACACATTCGACACATTTAATAACACGTTTATTTGTGATTCATTACACTGTAGATTTTGCTTTATGTTTTGGGTCATTGTCTTGTTGGAAGATAAATCTCTGTCCCAGTCTCAGGTCTTTTGCAGACTCCAACAGCTTTTCTTCCAGAATGCTCCTGTATTTGGCTCCATCCATCTTCCCATCAATTTTAACCATCTTCCCAAATCTGTCCCTGCTGAAAAACCAAACCATGATGCTACCACCACCATGTTTGACAGTGGGGATGGGGCGCCTTGTTCCACATGTTTGTTGTACAAACAGCACTTCTAATGCCTTTCTTTCAATAGTGGCATCCTTCTTGCCACTCTTCCATAAAGGCCAGATTTGTGCAGTGTACGACTGATTGTTGCCCTATGGACAGAGTCTCTCACCTCAGCTGTAGATCTCTGCAGTTCATCCAGAGTGATCATGGGCCTCTTGGCTACTGATCTCTGATCAGTCTTCTCCTTGTTTGAGCTGAAAGTTTAGAGTGACGCCAGGTCTTGGTAGATTTACAGTGGTCTGATTCTACTTCCATTTCAATCCTTTTGTTTCCAAATCCGGCTTTAAACTTCTCCACAACAGATCTCGGACCTGCCTGGTGTGTTCCTTGGTCTTCATGATGCTCTCTGCTCTTTTTAAACAGAACTCTGAGACTATCACAGAGCAGGTACATTTATACAGAGACTTGATTACACACAGGTGGATTCTATTAATCATCATCATTTAGGTCACCATTGGATCATTCAGAGATCCTCACTGAACTTCTGGAGTGAGTTTGCTGCACTGAAAGAAAAGGGGGACGAATAATATTGCACGTCCCACTTTTCAGTTTTTAATTTCTAAAAAAATTTTCAAATATCCAATAAATTTCGTTCCACTTCACTTTCAATTTCATATCTTTATGTTTGAAGCTTGAAATGTGGCAAAAAGTTGAAAAGTTTTGCAAGCCACTGTATGTGTCACACCTTAGCCTGTCTCTGTCCAGTGTCTTTCCCTTTTTGGTTCCTTCCTGCTCCTGTCCTGTTCTCTTGTTTTGTTAACATGTCATGTTTCCCAGCCATGTGCTACTCCGCCTTAGCCCCGCCTTGTCATCTGTAACCCCTCCTGTCTCATTTGTAACTCCGCCCCCTCATTACCTCCACAGGTGTCCCTAGTGTGTGCCTATGTATAAATACCCCATGTGCTCCTTTGTTGTTTGTCGTGCTTTTTGTCTGATCTTGTCTTGTCACTCTGTCCAGATCTTGCTTATCTGTTTTGTTTAACCTCAGACCAGCTGTGTTTTTTGTCTTCAGTGTTTCAGGTTTGCTTTTTGTAGTTTGTTTCTTTGTTTGTTATTTTTGCTTGTTTGTTTCATCTTTTAGTTTATCCTCTGTTTTTTAGTGTTTTGTTTTTTAGTTTAAATATCCTGCCTCCTCCTCTTCGGTACAGTATGCCTATACAGATTGATAATATGTAGTGTTTAAAATTGATAAAATTGATTACTAATTCAGGTAGAGCATTAAAAATGAAGTACATATAAGCCCAAATCAGAAAAAAGTAAAAAAAAAATGCATTTAATCTTACTTTTATTTCACTGCACCTCTATTGCATTGCATTTCACTGTGAATTGCGAGTTGCTTTTGGAATACAATGCAGTTCAGCTGATTGCTTGATTTTTTAAGGAGGTTTGCGTGCAATTCTGGCACAAATTTTGCATTTGTTTTTAAAAATGGAATTTCTTGTGCATTGTTTTTTTTTTTTAAATAAATGTAATGTAATTGTGGTTTTGCATTTCATTTTGGAACATATTCTGCATGATAATTAGTAAAGGCAATGCTTCTTTGTGACTGCATTAACACTTTTACCACTAAACCTCACTAAGGCTGGTAGAAAGACTCCAACAAAAGCAGGACGAATTATTTTTTACTTCAACTATGAACTAACAGGGCGGTTTCAAGACTTTTGTCCATATAGCATAGTGTGCACTAATTACATTACTCGAGCTGGAATACTTTATTCCACAAAGAAACAATATTATAATAGCAGCTTGTTGAGAACAGATTAATGATGCTTCCGTAGCTTCTGTTCACTCTACTCTGTGTTCAGATTCTAGTGCTTTCTGAATGGGGTTCACAATCTAAAGAAGAAGGATTACTGATTGGTCCATTAAACAAAACTGCTAAACTGCTGCTGCCTTCTATCAAAATCTTTTAACTGAAATGTCGAAATTAATTGTTGTTTAATTGAACTGATTTCATTTTTTTTTCTCTTGTTCTCTCTTTCTTTCTCAGGAACATGGGTAACATTTGGTGGTCAGATTTCAGATGAGGTGAGCTATTCTTTTAATTTTAATATTTCTAATATTTCTCTTGTTTATTCACTTTTCTTTGTTGTATCAAATCATCCTGGCAATAATCAGTATTTTATACTGTTGGAAAGTCTGTTAATTTCCATTGAGCCACATTTGCAAGGAACATGCATTTGTGGGATGAACAGCAGAGCTGAGTATGTAACATGTGTTTATTTAAAAATTAGCTGATTAGAAATTTGCTGAATTCTCTCTGCCATTTTTAAACATCTTATTGTGTCATTGACTCGTTTGGTGCCTGAACATCTTCTTGGGGTGTCCGCTTCACAGCCTGTCTTTGACATCCCATGTTATATGGAACTTGGCCTTCAGTTTGGAGATTCTAGTACTGGGGCTCACTTCAAATAATGCAGCAAAACTTGTTTTGTGGAACACCAGCTTGAAATTGCCCTATCCAAATAAGATGCACATGGCTGGGCGATAGTTTGCACTTACCGCTCCTTGGGCTTTCTTTCCAAAAATTAGACATGGTCCCCGAGGTCTTTGTCATGGAAATGTGGCAGTATTTATTTTCTGCTGATTTTTTCTTTTTTTTAGGAAGTGTGAAAAAGAGCACACTTACAGGGGTTGGACAGTGAAACTGAAACACCGGTCATTTTAATGTGGGAGGTTTCATGGCTAAATTGGAGCAGCCTGGTGGCCAATCTTCATTAATTGCACATTGCACCAGTAAGAGCAGAGTGTGAAGATTCAATTATCAGGGTAAGAGCACAGTTCTGCTCAAAATATTGCAATGCACACAACATTATGGGTGACATACCAGAGTTCAAAAGAGGACAAATTGTTGGTGCACGTCTTGCTGGCGCATCTGTGACCAAGACAGCAAGTCTTTGTGATGTATCAAGAGCCACAGTATCCAGGGTAACATCAGAATACCACCAAGAAGGACCAACCACATCCAACAGGATTAACTGTGGATGCTGTAAGAAGAAGCTGTCTGAAAGGGATGTTCTGGTGCTAACGCGGATTGTAGCCAAAAAACATAAAACCACGGCTGCCTAAATCACGGCAGAATTCAATGTACACCTCACCTCTCCTGTTTCCACCAGAACTGTCCAGTTGTTTCAGTTTCATTTTTCAAACCCTGTAACTTAACACTGAACTATTCAAAATGAAAATTGTTTATTGATTGGATAGTAAGCGACAGCGGGAGTAGCATGTTTTTCGATGCTAGCCAATCTGTGTGCAGATTTTAGGCACACAGAAAAAGGACTGATTGGGTCTGTTTGAATGAATTGTTAATGTTCAGTAATGATAGAACAATGATTCAGTATCTAATGAACTTCACCTCAGACAGAGGACTCGGACTCAGCCGGTCTCGTCCACACTCTCTGAGTCCACCTCACCCCGAGACCGAGACAAGACCAATGTTGAAAAGTGAATGGATACTTTAAATGAATATGAATACTTTTTCTAAGGCAGTGTAGATTTCTCTAGATTTGAGTCTATGTTGGGAAGCACTTACCATAATGAGTGAAGACCCCATCAGTTTAACATGGCATACAATACATGGCATTATAATGGACAACCACCATACCCAACAAGCATGCCAAAATCCAATAATTTACCCAAATTCAGACTTCAATTGGTGTTGTTGACTGACGCCAAACCTGTGATGAAATGAGTCCAATTCAGCCAATCCCTGCTCACCCTGCGCACTGAAAGCAGGTGCTAGGCACTGTAGTAACACAGCCATATGAATCACTGTGGCCCTCTTACTAACAATAACTGCTTCTGCGTGGGCTCCTCCTGTTCCTGACATTCACTGGGGCATGTGAACAACACCATTAGCCAATCATCCATCACTAAAGCCCCCCGTGGCAACAACATCCAAGGCAACCCTCGCTGTCCCCCGAGGCGGGGTCTGATCCGGCGTCCAATCACTTCAGGCTGGTTGTCCAATCAAATTAAGGCAAGAACGACACCGTACCCCCCCTCCGCCGTTTCCTCCCACCCCTTCTGTCACCCTTTACTCAGCTGTCGGAATTAATAATGTCGGGATTTGTTAAACATACGCTTTTGCCTCTGCGGTCAAACCCACACAGCGCCCTACAGTCATTACCCCTATCTGTCCGTCAGTCACAGTGACAGGCACGCATCAGCCTGTCAGAGAGAGAGAGAGAGAGAAAAAAAGAAAGAGAGAGAGAAATAGAGTTTTTTAAACAGAGAATTGCAAGCAAAAGACAGACTAACAATCTAAAATGTTTATTAATAATAATGATAATAATAATAACAAGAAAAGCATGTCATGCCTCTCATAAAATAAAGGATGAAAAAACAACAAATAGACGAGTGCTGGGTCGAAATAGCTGTAAAATTCTTGGGGTTAGTAGCTTGTGGACCTCTCCTGGAGAAGTTCATGCGGTTTGGTGGCTGATTTGCAAATGAAACTCTAGACCTTGGGTGTAAAGTGTGTTGGTGGTTATGAGAGTGAATAGGAGGAATGAGGGATGAAAAAAAAAAAAGGAGAAAAAACAGAAGAGTTTGGGTCAGTATGGCTGGGGATTGGTTGCTGTCAGGACACAGAAACTCTATGGCTTGGGCATGTGTAAAAAAAAGGGGCAAAAGGGAAATGTGAAAAAAATTGGTTTTATTTTCAGGTTTTTACATCTGGATCTGATACACAGTTCAGAACATTCAGCACCTTCTGTGTGAACCCACCCATTTTTCTAGTGATCAAAACTATTGGATAAATTTAAAGTAAATTAAAGTAAATTAAAGTAAATAAGACTTAATATTTAGTTGCAAACTCTTCTCTTGCAGTAGCTGCATCATGTCTGTGATCCACTGACATCACTAACCTTCTGCATTCTTCTTCTGTGGTGTTTTTCCAGGCTGCAGTGTGTTCTAGGTCATTATCTTGCTGCATGATGAAGGATCTCGTGATTAGTTTAGTTTCATTTTTCTTTATATTCACAGATAAAATGTTTCTCTAGAATTCTGAGTTCACTTTACATTAATGAAGATTAATGAGGCCATCCCAAAATAAGCCATGCAAGCTTAAGCCATGACACTACCTCCACTGTGTTTCACAGATGAGCTGGTATGTTTGAGATCATTCCATCACACTGGTAAAGGTTAATCTTTGTCTCATCAGTCTATAATCAGTCCACAGGCTTTTCTCTGTTCTTCATGGTAAATTCCAGCCTGGTTTTCACCTTCACCTCGTTTATTGTGGTTTTCTTCTTCTCCTAAAGCCTCTGTACTTTTGTTCATCAAGTCTTTCTTCTGTGAACAGTAGATTGAGATTTCTTCACTCCTGCTTTCCGGAGGTTGTTGCTGATGTTACTAACAGTTGTTTTAGAGTTTTTATGTACAGAACTCACAATGTTTCTGTTTCATCAACTGCTGTGATTTTCCTTGATCTAGCTGTTCATCATCTATTATTTAGTACACCAGTGACGACTTTCTTCTTTAGGACATTCCATACAGGTGGTCTGGCTATGAACAATATTAGTGCTCTAATGGTTCTGATTGATTTTCCATTTTCTTTCAGCTTCACAGCTTGTTTTTTACCCATATACTCTCAGCTCTCTGTTTTTTTTTTATGTTGGCTACTCTTCTAACAATAAATGCACAGATAAAACCCAAATCTGATTTACTACAAACATTACGTTTGGGGCTTGTTAAAATATGCTCTGGACTGTAGCCCTGGAGGTGTTTTAGTTGTTTTATGAAAGTCAAAATGATTGAACAATCCTAGAAGAACACATCAAATGGGCAGAAGTATAGTGGTGAAGGAAATCTGAAATATTGGGGAAAGCAGAGCATTTCAAGGCCTTATACTGTACAAAGTCAAGAGCAGCGCCGTCAATTTAACACCAAGTGAAATAGGAAGTCAATACAACTGTTGAAGAGGAGCTGGGTTGATGTGAGCAAACAGAAACAGTATCATTTTAAACACACTGAAGGTGTGTTTTAGTGGGTTTGTTGGACTGCCAATAAAGAGAAAATTACAGTAATCTAGGTGGCATGCAATGATAACAGGAATAGATGTTTTAGCATCTTTCATGCTTAGTTAAAAGTGCAGACAGGTAATACTGATATTACAGAGTTGAAGTAAAGCACTTTAACCAGTGCTTTATTATAGAGCTCAGGGAGGAATCAAGGAGTACAGCAAGGTTGCAAGCAACAGTAGAGGCTTTAACAAACACTCAGGGCCCTGTTTTAATGATCTACTGTATAGCGCATCCTTCAATTGTGCGTCACACACCTGGATTTACATCTTGTGTGGCTCAAAACCCACAAAATTTACTTAATCAATCATGGGTGTGTTTTGGGCATGATGTACAATAATAAACCAATCAGTGTGTCAGTCGTCATTCCCTTTAAGAGGCAGGTGAGCTCTGACTTTGGCACATTCGTATCTTAACAGCTCAGAGCTTTTTGTGAATCTTAGCAGAGGATATTGACCTGATACTGACATTCATGCTGTGAAGATACACCAGCAGCTCATTTAAGAGAACAGCAATGTTATTTTATTCTTTATTCTGTTTATTGTTGAGTTATAAGTCGGGTTTTTGCTCTCCAGCATCCTTGTGTGCGCTTACAGAGCAGGGTGTACTAAAAAAATGATGCATATAATTTACGTTTTGCAACTTTCTGCATTTGCTTGTTTTAAGTAAATTTAATTTTTGATAAATTTAAGTAACTTCCACTCAGTTTCAAGACTTAAATGTTACATAGAGTAAATATGAGTGAATTGAACTTCAGTCAATCCTTTCTTTTAGTAAACTTTACTTAATTTCTGTATACAATATTACCTCATTATAATAACTTAATTTATACAATATTACTATAGATAATTTTAGTTAAAACACATTAAAATATGTACATAACCTCTAAGATTTATTTTGTAAACAGACTAAATCTCACTGTCTCAACACATGGATGGCATGTAATACATTCTTTTTAGTATACTAAATACATGCCATCCATGTTTTGAGACAGTGTAATATGTAAGTTTTAACTTAAAAAATTAAATTTCAGGAATTATAATATATTATGTATCCGAAATTAATAATATTGTATAAATGAAGTAATTGTAATTAGATAATATTGTATGCAGAAATTAAGTAAAGTTTACAAAAAAAAAGTTCACTTATTTACTCTATGTAACATTAAAGTCTTGAATCCGAGTTGAAGCTGCTTAAATTTATATGAAATTAAATTTACTTAAAAAAAGCAAATGCAGAAAGTAAATTTTACGCGTCATTTTTTTGAGTGTAGGGATTATGCGAGCTGGTGTGAAAATGGACTGTTAGTACGGTTATGAAAAATAAAAATACCAAGAAAGTTTTGGAAACATCATGGAAATTTGGTCTACATATCTTTGTGTTTCCGTTTATCGATGGATAAAATCTATTTTGAGCTAACAAATATGTCAGTTTAGAGTTAATTCAGTAATTTAGCCTTAATGAAGCTTTTAGGATCTGAAACACACATTTTATTATTAAAGTTAGTGTATCAGATTTATTTTAGGCCTTTTATAATCTATATGTCACGTCTGGTGCTGTTAGCTCCTCTGTCCCTTCCACACCAAGCTCTAACGGAGGTTCTCAGGTTAACAACTACACTACCCAGAATGCACCACCCGCTGACATCACGCACTCACCTGATCACGTGACACCTCACCTGCTTCCTCCTGGAAGTCCCGAATACTGATTACTGGCACTATAAAGGTGCACGCCAAACAGACTTCATCGCCGCGTATTGTAGGTTATCCTCATTACAAAGCGTTACTTATCTCTTGTCTCAGTTTACTTTGTGTATGACCTTGCTTTTTGTTTCTCGACGCCGATTTTTGCCTCTGCCTTTGATATTGGATTGTTTTGTGTATGACCTGGACTGTGCTTTCACCACCGCCTCTTGGATTATCTCTGATACTGGATTGCTTGTGTATGAACTCTGGACTGTCTCTCGTTTATGGTATGGTTTTGTCTTCATTGCTCTGTCTACTGGTGATCACCATTGTTTCTGTATCGACCCTGATTACATCTGTTTATTATTCTAATAAACATACTTTGTTTTTATCAGTATCTGCGCTTGTCTGCTATTCTGTTCTGACCATGACACTATAATTTTGATTATAGTTTTAGTTGATTTTTGGTTTTATTGTCCATGTCTGCACTGACGTTTTAAAAATTGTATGGTCATGAAAATTTGCCTTGAAGGCATGGAAAAGTCATTAAAAAAAATTATGGAAATATTTTGGTTAAAAAGTGTATGAACCCATGGTATATAATAGGGCCCACAGAGTCAAAGTGAATCTCCGAGGCTGGATAGATATGAGAGCGATGAGAAATATTTCAGATTAGAGTGATAAGCTTGCTTTGAGGAATTTAAAATAAGACTATGACTAGAATAGATGATTTGCCCAAAAGGCAGCATGTGAATATCAAAAAGGAGAGGGCCAAGCACTGGGCCCTGGGGAACACCTTGCATAACAGTATTAATATTAGATGTTTACTGCTGCAGAGTCACACAGTTTACTGGAAATTCACCAGTAAAGACTTACACTAATCGAGGATTAGTAGGGAATGTCGTAAAAAGTAAAAGTATATTGTGATTCATTGGTACAACGTAGACAAAAAAAATAAACTCATTTAAAACTATGCACCAAGAAGAAGTTGTTGGAATGGAATGAAACTGTACACTTGTAAATGATGATATATGTACAGTAAGTGATTACAATATCAGTGTCACACAGACCAGACACAAGACAGACACTTGCAGATAAAGATTACAGTGTTTACAAAAAGGGATTGTGGGAGACAGGCAAAGTCGATAACAAAAGGGCAGTACCAAAAACGCACCAAAAGAGTGGTCAAGCAGTCCAGGGTCATACAAGGTAAATCTAATTTCAAGGAGAAGGCTAAGATGAAGTAAAAAAAAAGCAAAAGAGGTCAATAACAAGGCAATCAATAGAATAAGCAAAGCAAGAGAAAGGTCGTAGACAAAATGGATCAGCATTGGAAGACAAAACAAAAAAAATGCATTGTCGGAGGGCTAGAAAATTAGATGCAATACTCAGCAGAGACAGAAAGGAGGTGAGGGGTATGTATACACATGAAAACAGGTGTGAGCAATTAGTAGCTTGGTGAGTGAGAACACTGTAGGTTCAAATAATCGATGGAGTGTGAGAGTTGCATGCGGTGTAGGTGCATGCTGGGAGCTGGAGTCCAGGAAGGAAAGTTCAGGTGTGAACAATCAGTAGCTGGGAGAGTGAGAACACTGTAGGTTCAAATGATCGATAGAGTTTGAGAGTTGCATGCAGTGTAGGTGCATGCTGGGAGCTGGAGTCCAGGAAGGAAAGATTAGACCCAAACTGACTTTGGGTCTACTAAAAAGTGAGTCAGTCCTCCCACAACAGCCTTAACAACAGCCACTTTGGGGCATATTTTGCCTCAATACATCTCTTTTTACACTGATATCCAGGCTCTAAATAGCTCCATACCTTACTGGTAGAATCTGGAGAGCCCTGACATTTGAAACAAGGCATTAATAACTTTAAAAGTGCACAAGAATCTTATTTAAAAAACACTGTTTACAACCTGTAGCGCTAGCTTTAGCTCTGGGCGCCGCCATCATTGTACTGATAATTACAGAGACGTATATACATAGACTCCGCATAGCCTGCCTCCGCCAGCCGGCGCCAGGGCATTTATTTACACTGAGGTAGGTGTTTAATACACCTATAATAATCACAACTCTACCAGTTAAATGTTAAATGTAAAATGAATTCATTTATACACTTATTAATATGCCATATGTCTGTCTTTCTGTCTTTAAAGAGCATAATACAAAGTATTTCAGCATAATAAGCATATATTTGTAATGTGTGACACCATCCTGAATCATTACAAAACTTGGTAGAGTTGTGATTATTATAAGTGTATTAAACAGTGTCTAATCAGACCACACCTGTAATGATTTACCTATCTGCCAACATAGACAGTAGATATTGATAAATGTATGCTGAGTTTTGCAGCAATGCAGGGACACATTATTGTTTATGTCAGTGAGTGTAGATTTAGAGAGAGAGATGAAGAGGAAAATGGAGATAAAGGGAGGCATAGACAGATGGATAAAGGGTTGGGCCTGGAGTTATGTTCAGTCATCTGTATCATTTGTTCTGACAAACGTGTAGTAAATGTCGGAGCATGTGCTAAATGAACATCTGTGGTTTTAGCTAATTTATGACACATGATATATTGCCTCTAGATAGCTCTCTAGACAGAATCCTCAACTACTGTGGTGGAGAAATAACACAGGTTTTTACTCATCCTGTTTAATACGTAATATAAAAAACCTTTGACCTTAACTGACTTAAAGGAGAACTCTGGTGTAAAATAGATTTTTAGTGTAGTAAAACATGATAAACCTATTAACCTATGCTGAATAGCACACCTCCGCTCTCCAGCAGCTTTCTGAGCTCCAGCAATTTTGTGCTTTTTGCCCAGCACTCTTTACAGCGGCCGCTTTGGGGCATATTTTTGGTAGAATCCGGAGAGTTCTGACATTTAAAACAAGGCATTCATAACTTTCTAAGTGCACATGAGTTTATTCATTAAAGGAAGAGTCAGTAATAAATGACTACAAGTTCTAAACCCTGGAGAGTTTTCTGGCCCACCTTCTCCTCCCCAGAAGCAAAGCCAGCGTGGGTTGCCAGATTGACACACACAGTGTTAGTCTATAGCTGATCAGTAAATATATATACGTTTCTGTGCTCAAAAGACTTATTCTCTACTACTCTAGTGATGGAGGTAAACTACCCAGCTATGGTTAGAGAACCTTACTGAAGCTCAGTGATTACCCGTTTAGCAGAAAAATAGCCAGCTCATTCGTTTCAATGGCTTCAGCACACTGTTTGCATGCTTTTGTCTATAACTGGCAACCCAGGGTGGGGAAATGGGACAGGGGGGCGGCTTTGGGCTGTTTCGAAGGCCGTATCCAACACAGAATAATATGATGTACAGCACAGTTCAAATAAGAACATACTGGCTGAAGCTCTGGCTTATGATTTACTACAGAAAATATTATCATTAATTTCCCTTTAAGATAAGTTGAGTTTAGCTGAGTTAAACTCAAATGAACTGAGGGGAACTGTTATAAATACATGGAAATTATCTAAAAAATGAAGTGAATTGGACCGAATTGACCGATTGAGACTATCCAGGCAGAGCTGAGCAGTAAGTTGGACTGTGCTGAATGGAGTGTAGAGTTAAATGTTGAGTTAAATCAGCTTAAAATACAAAAATAATAATACATTTCTTTCAAAGTCAAACGAGCGCTGGATGTCAGTCTACCCAGATATCTCTCCTGAAATCCATTTATTTGGGTGAGTAAAGTGCTTCCGTTTACGTAAAGTGAGATTGGATTTCTAATATTTTGTCTAAGGGTGAGTTTTTTAATAAAGTTTCTCCAGCTCTATGGCTGGGTGCAGTAGCATTACCATCAGCTGCTAACTGCAGTGCTCGTTTATTTCCATTGCTACTTACTAGCTGTTAGCTGTTTGCTAAAAAATCAACCCCTGTTTTTTTTTTCTTTTCTTTTCTTTTTTTACAGTGTTCAGTGTTTAGGTCATTTTGCTGTGCCGTTTATTGCAAAATTTGAAAAAAAGGGGGGTTTCTTAAACTTTGAACTAGTAATGTATGTTTATTTTTTTAAAGGGACAATATGCTTTGTCTGGAATAGGCATCACAGTAGAGAACCAACATCTTTACTGTGTTACTCCTGTTCATTCACTCCAACCTTGCCGAGCCAAGCTGCTGTCTCTGTTAGCATCACGGCTCTAACTCTGTTGAGCCCAGCTGTTGGCCTTCTGGCTAACCACCTTTAACCTCGCTGTGCCCAACTGCTGTGTCTGTAACCCTAACAAGACTAACCTGCCCCCTACCCAATCGAGGCAGGCTGCTGTACTTGCTTTTCACAGGGCGGGGCTAATATGAATATGCATCCTGAGCCAGAGCGGTTATGAGCACAAAAAAAGCAGAGAACACACAGTGATAAAGGGGGTGTGGCCTCATTCTCTGATCAGTACACCTTTAAGCCACTACATCTTTACATAGAAATAAGTTGTTTGCTGCTTTATGTGTGTTTGCTGGATGTCTGTGTGTTGTTTTATTATGTTTTATTTAGTACTGAACCTGCAAGATTTTCACGTAATACCTTTACAGCTATGTTAATGTGCCAGGACAACAAAATTGATTTGATTTAATTTGAGCTTGATTGAATTAGGTAAGTTTAATTGTGTGTATAGTTATCATTTTCTTGATAATGGCTCAATCAGAATTGTACTTTTTACGTAACTGAAGTTCTGACTGTATTCCTCATCATTTATTGCGTGTGCTGTTGTTTGTGTGCAGGTAGCGGAGCAGATCATGACTATAGCGTATGAGAACGGAGTGAATCTGTTTGACACAGCTGAGGTGTACTCAGCCGGAAAGTAAGTATGACTGAAGCTCTCTGTCTTTTTCTGCATTATTAATCATAACCACATTCACAAGCTCACTGGTTCTGAATTTAAAAAGTCCCACTGTGATAAACACCACTCAGAAATCCCCAAACAGCGTGTGCTGTGCGGTACTGAGCCAAAAAACAACAAACCTAAATCAGAAAAACACAGTGTTTCTTACATTTACTATATATTTATTTGATCGCAGACAATATGAACCCAAGATATTTCATTTTTCTCTGCTTAACTTTAACTTTAGTTTCATTTGATTGCATGCGAGAAACATACTGTTCCCTATCTTACACTCTGTGCAAGTCACATCACAATGCTCATTGCTATCTTACACCCCGACAACAGTCTATAACACACATAGACACGCAGCAGTGCACAAACCCATAGCTTGTGACAGTTGGCAGCTATGCCAATTTATAACATCAACAATAAACAGAATACAAAATAAAATAACATTATTATACTTTAACACAAAAGAGAGTCATAGTAATATGTCATTGGGCAAATAACCCGATTAAATATCCCTGGTGGTTAATGGCTCAGGTTTAAATACTTGAGCCCCATTGGTTTTCACTATTTGGTAAATTAAATAACTTCTTACTCATTACATATTTTGATCATTTTTCAAAAAAAAAAAAATCCACACAAATCCTCATATCTTGAAAGTACATGATGATATCAAACTAATTCTTCTTACACAGATGCCCTAAAATCAGACAAACTTTTATTGAGCTTCCTATAATGATGAGTCTTATTAAAGATTAACCAGAGGGTCAAAAACATCTCCTGCACTGTGTCCCACACTGTATCCAAATGGCAAAAAGTTTCTCAATGGCTAAAAACCTTCTCCTTCTCCATATACAGCTCTGGAAAAAAATTAGAGCCCACTTAAAAATGATTGATTTTACCAAATTCATTGAAAACCTCCTATAATATAATCAAGAGGAAGAGGGATGATCACAAGCCATTAAACCAAACTGAACTGCTTGAATTTTTGCACCAGGAGTAAAGGCATAAAGTTATCCAAAAGTAGTGTGTAAGACCATGATGCCAAGATGCATGAAAACTGTGATTAAAAACCAGGGTTATTCCACCAAATATTGATGTCTGAACCCTTAAAACTTGCATATAAATATATGCACTTGTTTCTTTGCATTATTTTATTTCTGAAAGCTCTGCATCTTTTTTTTAATTTCAGTAATTTTATTTTCTGCAAATAAAATCTCTAAATTAATATTTTATTTGGAGTTTGGGAGAAATGTTGTCTGCAGTTTATAGAATAAAACAACAATGCTCATTTTACTCAAACATAAACCTATAAATAGCAAAATCAGAGAAACTGATTCAGAAACTGAAGTGGTCAATATATATATATTTTTTAACAGAGCTGTGTATATAAACAGTCCTTGCTGAAATGCTCCTCAGCTGAATCGATAGTTGATGTACAGTTCCTCCCCAGAATCACTCAACAGCTCCTGCAAAACAAGTTTAAACTTTTTGACAAGTTTATAAGTTTGCTTCCAACAGCATTACTTTCTAGTGTGTACTTTTCTCGCGTGGTTGGTGGCTCATCTTATATATTTATTTGCAGCAGCTTTTTTTTTTTACCTAAAAAGATAAGCTTAATCACAGTTTCTGATCTAATTTAACTCATATACTATAGAGCTTTGTATGGTTTAAATAAAATTGGAAATTATTGCCATATTTTCTAATAGTTTTGTAGGAGTATTATAATCACAGTATAAAAATGGCCTTAGGACAAAGCCTTTTGGAGTTCCTTTGTGTACAATGGCTTGCAAAAGTATTCATACCCCTTGAACTTTTTCACATTTTGTCACCTTACAACCACAAACTTGTAAAAAAAAAAAATATTTGATTGAGATTTTGAGTGATAGACCTACACAAAGTAGCACATAATTGTGAAGTGAAATAAAAATAATACATGGTCTTCAAAATTTTTATCAAATAAAAATCTGAGAAAACATGTGACAAAAACATTCGCCCCTCTTTACTCTAAAATTCCTAAATAAGATCCAGTGTAATCAATTGTCTCCAGAAGTCACTTATTTAATTTGTGAATAGAGTGCAGCTGTGTGTAATTTAGTCTCATTAGAAATATAAACACCTGTTCTGTATCGACCTCAGTGGTTTGTTAGAGAACACTAGTGAACAAACAGCATCATAAAGACCAAGGAACAGGGAAAATCCACCCAAACTGACTGAATAATCAAAGAGAGCACTATTTAAAGAAGCAGCCGAGAGGCCCATGGTCACTCTGGAGGAGCTGCAGAAATTTACAGTTCAGGAGGGACAACTTTGAAAACCATGTCAATCATTTTCGTTCCACTTCACTTCACTTAAAATCTCAATAAAATATGTTTTCTAATCTAAAATATGCTCTCTAATCTAGCTAGGAGGAAAGTTTTGTCTATTTTATCAAAAGCTACACCCATTTTTCATTCAGGCCATCTTTCTTCATACTTAGCCAATATTTAGCTCTGGTTCTGCTTGTGCTTGAAACATTGTCAGAGGCGAAAGCCGCTGCAGTTTGCAGTCACTGAGAGAAAATCCAGAGACATGATCTGCAACCCCACTCAGCAAACTGAGCCAGAATACAATACCTGCACTACAGAACAGAGCTGAGTCGGATTATACTTATCTCCTAACTACTGTGCAAGCACACACACACACACACCTTTCGCTTTTCATTTCAAACTTTACAGCAGTTCTTAGAAGATGAACATAAGCATAACGTGAAGCCTCTGGCAGCACAGCCGCAGATATTTCCAGCTGTTTCATAAATATAAATGGCATTTGCACTTTTGGGTGACTTTCACAAAAGTTCACACACACACACATATATACACGATGCGTATACAGTTAATTAACCTTTTATATTGTTTTATGATATTTTCATTAAAGGCAGGGGCATCGCTACCCCCTTTTTTAGGGAAGCTCCCATTCCCAGTACCCGTTAAGTGAAAGAAAATGTTGTGTTGTTTTTGTTGTTTTTAAGCAATTTGATAAGCTAAGCTAAAATGTTCAGATCTAAGAACGTATATCATGAAACAAAATTTTAAAAATAATAAAAAAAAATGGGTAAAAAATACAGCACTGTTTATACTGTTTTTGCCTGATGCTGTTTTAATTTAGCAAGCTAATGCTGCAGGGGAGGTGCTAGACTAGTACTGTCTGTATGTGTATCAGCTAATAAATATGTCACAGAATAAGAGAATAGATACTAGATATGGTGACAGACAGGTGATGTCCCACTCCTTATATATCCATTGTGTGTGTGTGTGTGTCAGACATGGATTTTGAGTTGTTTTTTCAAAGTAAAGAGTCTGATTCAGGTTTAAGTGAGAGAATAAGGTGAAAATAAATGAGGGGATTTCTTTGCTCAGTGCGAGCAGGTGCCTGGAAAATGTATTTTGAGTTTTGCACTTTCTGAAACTTTCTTCTTTTAGCTGTTTACATTAGCGCAGATAATAGAGAATGGAGCTGTGAAAAATATGAAAAAATGTGTAAAATTTGTAAAAATGTGCCCCCAATATTTGTTCTTTTTATCTGCTTAAAAATGTTTAAAATTAAAGAAACACATGTGTATACTGTGCATAATAGTTTAGGTGTCTGATTTGAATGTAAATGATTATAAGGGCCCTCTTACACTCCGCAGTACTCATTGCCTTATTTTTTTTACGTCTTATGCCTGCACCGTTTTGTTTTCTTTATTTAGTCTTAGTTTACGTTATTTGTTTGTTTAGGTTTATGTTCTTTTGTTTCACTCGTTTGTTCTGGTTTGTTTCTTTGTTTAATCGTTCATTTGTTTTTTTGTTATTTATTTAATACATTTTATTACCTGCGTTTACGTCCGCCTCCACGTCTCCCTGCCTGCACCATTCCTGACACTGTTTGTATATTTTGCCCAGATAATCCATCAAACTCCAAATAAAAACATACACTATGCTAATCGAGAACTACACTTGTCAACCAGTTTAACCAGCTTGACCAGTTTAAGCTGCCCAGCAGAGTGCCTGTAAAATGTAGACATAGTTAAAGCATTCAGTGGGGTAAATTTATCAGGGTATTTCTTATTATTAAAAAAGGGAAAGGTCTAATAGGTATAAAAGGTATAACACATAAACACACACACAAACACACACACAATATTATTGCAAATTTTAATTCCTGTTTTCTCATTTCTTCAGAGCCGAAATAATCCTTGGAAATATCATCAAGAAGAAATGCTGGAGGTATGAAGTCATTTGGGGTTGTGTGTGTGTGTGTGTGTGTGTGTGTGTGTGAGGGGGTGAGAGAGGAAAATTAAAATAACATCACTTACTGCTAAAAAAAAAAAATCTATATCTAATCTTGTTGCACTGAAGCAATCAGTTTCCATGGTGATGTGGACAGTTCTAGAAAGTATGCAACTGGAGATTTTTTGGGATGGGGTCTGTGGTTAGGGGTGTGTAGTCTGTGTATGATTGAATCTGTATGATCAGGAAGTGTGTGGTCAGGAGTGTGTGTGGTCAGGGAGCGGTTGGTTAGGCAGTGTTTGTTGGTATGGAGTGTGTGGTAATGGAGTATGTGGTTAGTGGAGTGTGTGGTCAGGGAGCGGTTGGTTAGGGAGTATGTGTGTGTGGGTAAGGAGTGTGTGTGGACGTGAAATGTGTGTGGTCAGGGAGCAGTTGGGTAGGCAGCGTTTGTCTGTATGGAGTGTGTGTGGTAATGGAGTGTGTGGTTAGTAGAGTGTGTGGTAAGGGTTGGTTAGGTTGGTTAGGGAGGGTGTGTGTGTGGGTGTGGAGTGTGTGGTTAGTAGAGTGTGTGTGTGTAGTAGGGAAGTGTGTTGTTGGAGAGAAGCAGCAATCAAGACTGATTATAATGAGATAATCTGATTTGTTTTACAGGAGGTCAAGTCTAGTCATCACTACTAAACTTTACTGGGGAGGAAAGTAAGTATTTAATCTCTTTCGTTCTTTCTTTCTTTCTTTCTTTCTTTCTTTCTTTCAACTGCCTGCTATAATTTGTCTTTATAACAGAAGACATTAAGCTGCTCAAAAATGTCATAATTTGAGATGTAAATGCTTAATCATGTTTTGATCTAAATTTTACCCAGCCCCTGTTTTTATTTTTGAATGTACAGAATTCAGATCAATTTCTTTCTTTAGAACAGTTAGATTTGTTTTATCAGTATCAGTAGATTTACCTATTTACTTAGGGT